>NC_058132.1:607246978-607262402 GCF_016433145.1 Gracilinanus agilis | reverse complement strand
CTTTCTTTCTTTCTTTCTTTCTTTCTTTCTTTCTTTCTTTCTTTCTTTCTTTCTTTCTTTCTTTCTTTCTTTCTTTCTTTCCAAAAAGATTGTTGAGTCAAGAATTACATCTTTTGCTTTTAGGAAAGGCATTATAGAAAAATGGGTGCCTACTCTGCAGTTAAAAATTTTTCAAGTAGCAACTGAACGAAAGAGAATATATAGGTTTTCTTATGAAATTAGACTATTATCAACTTTTCAGATTAGCCTGGTTTTATGGAACACAGTGTTAATAGTATCAGGGAGAAAGCTAATTAAATACCTAAGTGACACAAAATTTTCAAGGAATAGAAAATGCATGAATTTATGCATGAATACTTAGACTGTAAAAGTGGACAGGGAGCTGTCCAACTGAGAGTCTGTTTAAACAAACTACAACCAAATGTAAATATTTAAGGAAGAGTTTCTAGAAGAGGGATTCTCAACTCTTGGGTCAAGGATCCCTTTTTGCCAGGTCAAGACAATGGACCTCTTCTAAGTATAATATTTTAAATGCATAAATTAAATGTACACAATTAAAAAAGAAACCAATTGTATTGAGATACAGTTATCAAAATATTTTGAGAAACAAGTTCATAGCTCTTCATTATGAAATCTTACCCTACTGCAATAAAATGTTAATTATGATATTAGAATTATTTTCATTGATATTTGTTTTTCCTAAAGATATTTTTGTTGGCAAAGAAATTTAATTTTTGTTATTTAAAAAACAATTATTCTGAGGCCTTCATACCGAATAATGAAGCTCAGATTCTGCCCTTCCTGATTTATACTTACACGAGAACATGAGAAAAAGAATTAAATTTTACTGATATTTATTTTTATTTATTAACCAATATTTATTAACCAATTTATTTATTAATTAACCAATCAATCAGTTACCATTTATCAAGTGCTTACTATGTGCCATTGCATGTGTTAGGCTTTGAGAATACAAATAAAAAAAGCAAGATAGTCCTTATACTCACAAAGCAGTTATTATGTTGGGGAGATATTCACAACAATCATAGTTAAGAAATTAAAGGATTAATATAAATAAATGCAAAGTGATTTGCATGAGAGATAGGGTGCTAACAACTGGAGCAATCAGGACACACTTCTTGAAAGAGGTAGCTCTTTAGGAACCTCTTAAAATACCCTACAAAAGAGACTAAAGAAGAACCATCAGAAATGAGAGAAGCAAACCCCAACAGAATAGTGTGACTAAAAATGAAGAGGAGAAAAATCTAGAAGTAGAAGATGCTTAACAGTGCTAATTATTACAGATAGGCCAAGAAGGACAAAATTTAAAAAAAAATCAATGGGATTTAGCAATAAAATGATTACTGATGACTTGAGAGACAGCTGTTCCAGTTGAATCATTGGTGTGGGTATGGGAGAGTGGAGCTGAAAGAATTTAATTCACGTTTGAAGTGGTTAAGAACTTAGTAAGAATTGAGAAATGGGTAGAATAAAGCTAGTGTTTTCTAAGAGTTTGTATATAAAGGAGAAGAAAGATATATAATGATAGAAAGAATGGTAGAATCAAGTGAAGCTGTTACACATACACAAGCTGAGGGAAATCTGGGCATTTCTGTAAGAATCATGAAAAGAGAGAATGAAAATCTGAGAAAGAGAGGGGATGATTATTGGAATATTTTGACTGAGAAAGTTGGATCAAGGACACAACCATGTAGTTTGGTATTGACAGAATTAAAGGATACCTCTTCCTTGGAGAAGAGAGAATAAGATGAGAGGATGGTAGATAATACTGATGTAATTTTAGATATACTATTAGAGAGGAGAAAGCTAAGGACTTCTAATATTTCAATGAAGTATGAAGTGAGGTTCTTTGTAGAGAAGATGATTAGGTTGTCTAAAAGAAGAAAACATCTAAAACAGGTGCCATGGGCAGTCTGATGAAATCATGCCACTTGTGTGCAGAGTACTATGCTAAAAAGGGTAAAAAAATTAATTAATAGGACTTAGTGGCTAGCTATATATGTAGTAAAGAAAATGGAAAAGTCAAATATGACACTAAGATTTTTCTAAACTTTACTTTTTCCATTTTTTTCCAAATTACATAACAGTACAATTTTCCATAATTATTTTCTGACATTTTATGATCCATATTCTCTCCTTTCCTTCCACCATTCCTCCCTCCCCAAGATCACAGGTATTATAATACATAGGTTTTACATCTGAAAATATTTTCACGTTCATTATATTGTGAAAGACATATATCACTTACACTAGAGAAAAATTCATGGAGGAAATAAAGAGAAGAATGTATGCTTCAATATGCATTCAAATTCCATCAGTTCCTTTTTTGATAGTGGATAGCCTTCTTCATCAAGGATCCCTTTGAGTTGTCCTAGGTTCTTGCATTGTTGATAACAATTATTACTTTTTGATTGTCAAACACTATTATTTATAACATTAAGATTTTAAACATGGGAAGTGAAGGGCACTGTAGTGGCAGAAGTTGAAACAGTCCCATTTTAAGGAGCACAGATTTGGAGGAATAGTGATAAATAAGATCTATCTCCTTATTTCTGCTTCTTGACTTTCCTGTCTCTGTTCAAGTCTCAGCAAGTCACACTCCCTGCAAAAAGCCTTGCCCAGTCCACAGACTAGTTTCCTTCCCATCTTAGATTATCCCCAACGCATCCATCATATAAATTGTATACATATAGTTGATTGCATGTTGACTTTCCCATTAGCAGGGATTTTTTAATCTTCATATATATATTTCTAATACTTGCATAATGCCTGGCTCACAGATGTTGCTTAATGAATGCTAGTTGACTGACTCGTTGACCATTGTGAGGTTTGGTACCTTTCAGTTCTCATTTTATCATGCCACTTACAGTCCAGCCATGATCCTCATCTCTTCCCTGCAACAAACTTGTCCTCTATTCCTGGATCTCATAGATCTGTCAGATGAGTTTTCATCTTACCTTCCTTAGAAACAGGTTCTCATTCTATTTCTCAGCCATTTCCACATCATGCTACTGGTTGTATCTCACCCTTCCCCATCTTTGCAGTTCTTCTTCATCGTTTCCTTCTCTTTCTGGAATATAAACTCCTTAAGGAGACAAAGACTCTTTTTCATCCTTTTATTTATGTCTCCAGTGCTTTGCAACATGCCTGACACATAACAAGTACTTAATAAATGCTGGATCTATCAATTTAGGCATATTTATTAAATTAGGTAAGTGAATGCTCTATAGGCAACTAGAGGTATTAGAATGAAAAATGATAAAACCCGTCAGGCAATGAATAGAGTTCCTTTTAGGCTTATTTTATATCAAGCATAGTTAGGGAAAGACTGAAATTGTCTAACAGATTTTTGTGAATTTCATTACTCCAAAGCCCATGGGCAAGCAATGGAATCACTACAATAACAAGTCTCAAATTCTTCAAGAATGAGTAAAACAACATAAAAAAACCAAAATATACCCTATTTCTACTTACATTTAAAAAATAAAATATAGGAAGAAAGACATTTCTTGTCATGGGAATGACACTGAAATACTTATTTATAGCTCTTTACGACTTTCAAAATGCTTTTTATCAAAACAACTCTGCAGAGAAGATGGTGTCATATATTATATTTCCCATTTTACATATAAGAAAATAGAGATCCATGGTGGTTAACATGCCTTGCTTTGAGTCATATGACTGGTGAATATCTGAACCAAGATTTGAACTCATTTTTGGACCCCAGTTACTTTTTTCTTTCTACTACATCACAATACTTCATTTCTTCTTTATACTTTATTTCTTGTTAATTCAGATTGGATAGTAAGCCACAAAAGTTTTAGAGATTGATTCAAATTGATATAAAAATGATGAGCTTCTTGTCTCAAACAACTTTAATGACTATCATATTAGTCTTGGAAAACCATAACTTTATTTTTTTAAAAACCCTTATCTTCCATCTTAGATTCAATACTAAGTATTGGCTCTAAGGCAGAAAAGTGGTAAGGTCTATGAAAAGGGGGTTAAGTGAGTTGCCCAGGATCACACACAAGTAGGAAGTATCTGTAGCCCAATTTAACCTCTGGTCCCCAGGGCTGGTTCTTAATCCACTGAGCCACCTACCTGTCCTGTAATCATATCTTTCCAATGATTTCTGCTAAATTGACATTTCAGGGGAATTTTTAGCAGAATAACTAAATATTACAGCCAATCTGCAAATCTATAATGCATTATCCTAAATACTTCTTTATATTCTATTCCTGAAAATATGCTTCTACTTTAGCATAGGGATTGCCATGTGTTCTTAACCTAGTGTGGTTTTCCTAGTATGTGTGTATATGTACTTGCATACATGTATGAAGAAGCACATAAATATATATATATATGTATATATACAATTCTATCATCTAATATTTTCCTTTCAAAAATCCTCTTTAGTAGCTTAAAAATGAATTGTAGCTAGATTGTGGTAGGCTTTGCTACTTTTATCTGTCAGAAAATGTCCTTCAGAATTGAAAGCATCTTTCAGTTTCTCTGTTTCTATAAGTCAACAAAGCAATTGTTAGGGGTCAAGACTGCCATTTGTAATGATGAGTTAAACTCTTATTTTTAAAGGTATTTAATAAATCTAAAATTTAACCTATAATCCACTAGCAATATTTCTGATACAGCTTTGAGAGAGAAAAAATAATGTTCCAAAATAAGAGATAATTTTAACTTTTAGAAAACATAAATGTACCTCAGATAAGGATAGAAAATAATGTTATAACATCAAAAAACTTATAAATTTATGAATTAATTTTACTTATTACCTCTGAAATAGAAATCAACTTATTTGATATCAAGATAACTTTTAAAATATATATTAAGTGCCTTATACTGAACTGGCAAAAAAAATAATAATATTCATATAGCGCTTTAAGATTTTCATAGCTTCTTATTTTATCCAGTTTTAACTTTCCAACAATTCTGTAAGGCTAGTGCCATTATTATTTTTATTTTACAGGTGAGAAAACAGAGGCTGAGAGAGATTAATTAACTTGCCCAAGGTAGCACAACTAGTGAGTGTCAGAGGCAGTCTTTAAATTCAAGTTTTCCTGATTTCAAGTACAATCCATTATTTACTAAATCAACTCACTAGACACTACATATTACAAAAGAAAGACATAGTATAATCCATCCTCTACAGAAGGTTTATAGTATTGTTAATTCTAAACATTTAGGACAGGAAATGAAAACAATAAAAAACAATTGAAATCAGAAAGAATACTGTACTGAGAACTAAAGGGGAGGGTTTGTAGCAAATGATAACTCAATCAAAAGGTGTCTTCCTACCTTAACCTGCATTGGGGAATCATATACATCAATGGCTACCTCTAAATATAGGTGGCTTTTTCATGATTCTTTACTATGACTCTTTTTCATTTTGAAACTGCATTTCTTCTTTTCTGAAAACCATAAGTAAATGTCCAAATATCATGATTCTATTCTCAGAGCATAATATTACCAGATAGTCTCCCATTTCTCCTTCTGCTTTACTAGAGTCTGAATCTACTTCCTATTTTTTTAGAAATCCATGACATTCTGTGTTAGTCCTTTTTCATCTTTTTTCCTTTCTTAGCCTAGCTATTAAGGTGCCAATATCTTCTAGTACCTAGCATTGTGCCATAAAATACTAGAGATTTGAGATCTCTACTATCTTCAGGGTTGAAAGGCCCTAGAACCCCCTGGGAAATACTTAGAGGTATCAGCAATCACACATGAGAGCTGATTTTGTATGAAGTGTTGAATGATAATATATTAGTGTTCTTTTTAGTTAGTTGTCTATGCTCTCAAATTCTGTTTTCCCTTCTTTTAAAGAAAGCTATAGTTGACTCTAAAACTTAATTTAAAATCCTCTGCTGGCAACATTTCTAGAATATTTTTCTCATTCTGCCATTACAGTTTTACATTTGTCATCAAACTGCATGTTGTGCCTACCCATTTTCAGAAAATTGGTTGTATGTGCATGGCATTTTAGAAAAATATTGAAATGGAGATGTTTTGGAAGTGTGAAAATGAGAGCCCTTATCACAGTCCTTAAATGTTATTTTATCTGCTTTTCTTCTAACTGACTGAATTTATGATTTACAAAAATCATACTTTTCCATGTGGTTAATTTAATGCATGCCTCTGCTCTCTGTGCAATCTTCTCTCCTTACTTAAAGTCTTTGTATTCTGGTCGGTAGAACTCCCCTGATTGCTGCAGGAGTCATTGGTGGACTTTTCATCCTGGTGATTGTGGGCCTGACATTTGCTGTGTATGTTCGACGCAAGAGCATCAAAAAGAAGAGAGCATTAAGAAGGTTTCTAGAGACAGAGGTGAGATTTCACTTTAGCTTAGTACAACACACAGTTAGTTATGGGCTAAGGGCTAAGATCTTTTCCTATATACCCTATATACAGCACATGGTGCTTCATGGCTCTCTGATTGTACTCATGTAATAATTTTAATTGGGAAGCTAGATGGTATAGTAGAGAGAATGCTGGAGCCTGGTTTCAGGAAGACTTGAGTTCAAATCTGACCTCAGTTGCTTTTTATGTGTCACCTTGGGCATTTTGGCTATTTCCTATTTACCTCAGTTTCTTCATATTTAAAATGTGCTGTAGAAGGGAAATGGCAACAAATTCTAGTTATCCTAGCCAAAAAATCCCCAAATAAGGTTACGAAGAGTTGGTTACAATTGAACAACCACACAATACTCTTAACTATTTTCATGGTTTTTGGTAAGGATGTCAGCATCATAAAATCATAGAGCTAGAACAGAAATGAATATCAATGACCATCAATTTCATCTGCTTCATTTTATAAAGGAGAGAACTGAGGTAGAGAAAGAGTAAGTGACATACACAAAGTTTCATAGTCAGGAAGAGGCACAGGCAGGATATGAACCTAGATCCTCTTTCTCAACATCCAGTACACTTTCTGCTTTATGGTGGTCTTCAAAATATGACATAATGCCCTGCATATAATATTTGATAAATCTCTGATAATGGAATCATGATCATATTTTATTTTCAAAATTAATATGGAATTCCCTTCCTTCAACCAAGTGAATTAAGATAAATTAAAATTCTGTTTGATAACTTTTCTATGTTTAGACTTTACAACATAAAACTGATTATCTCAAAATGCTTGCTAAATAAACCTGAAAAATAATTATGTAAAATCAATAATGGAAAATTCATTGTAAGTGGAATAAGAATTCAAGATCTATTCAAGTCCTGAGAGTATAGATAGTGGTGGCCAATTATCCTTCTCTAGAAGTTGGTGAATAGAAAATGGCAAACAGAGTCTGTTATTGGAAAGACACGTTGGAAATGACTTCTCTCAATAAGATATTAATTTCACACTGTGGCTTTAATGTATTTTGAAAAGACTATGCTAGGAAAAAATGTTGGAAAGAGGTAGGAATCTCACTCAAAAGTCCAACAGTGCTCCTCTGCAAATTTTAATTGTATACAAATCCATCACCTACATGAAAAGTGTTTAGCATTTTATTAAAGCAAAATTGATAGCAAAACAAATCTAGTAGACGTGGATGATGTGCATAATTGTCATCTAGTCTTATATAAATGATAAGCAAATCACAGTGACTATAATTAGTCATTCTTCTTCACATAAACTAAGTTTTTTTTATAATTCTGATCATTTCAGTCTTATTTGCACATAAAGAAACAGGCCTATTAAAATAAAGCAATACTGAAACATATTACTCAGTAATTATTCTTTTTTGCTTCCTTTCACTCTATCCCAAGAATGAAGACCCCCAGATGGTCTTCCTCCTTCAAGCTTCTCAGTCTTTAACAATTCTATGCTCTTCATCTTAAGAAGTGCATTTTCTAGCTACCCTTTCCTATCTTGTGGTGTTGAAGAGCTTAAGATAGAAAACACCCTGAGACTATGAGTGGCAAGAAAGTTCAGTCCAGCAAGGATTTATTGGATCCCTACATTAAGCTAAATGCTGGTATGGGAGATAGAAATATAGCTAAGACAGAGTTCATACCCTCACAGGGCTTATAGTATAACAGGGAGTTAAAGCAGATAGGGCAGCTAGATGGCACACTGGATAAAGTGCCAGGTCTGGAATTATGAAGACCCATTTCCTAAGTAAAAGTCTGCTCTTAGGCATTCACTGACTTTGTGAACCTGAGCAAGTCACTGGATCCTAATTGACTCAGTTTTCTCATTTATAAAATGAGCTAGAGAAGGAATAGCAAACCACTTCAGCATCTTTGCCAACAAATTCTCAGATAGGGTCACAAGGAGTGGGCTATGAATGAAAAAGACTGGACAACAACAACAAAAAAAAGACAGATATCTACAACATGAAATAATACATGATCCTCTACATGTAGTTGGTGCTTTGTTAATTTTGTATAACTTGAAATTAATAAATTATACTGTGGATAAAGGGCAGATATAAAATAAATATGATAAACTTATTTTTGGACACATTGAATTGAAGGACTTAGTAAAACCCCTTGATAGATTTGCCTCATATCCTATTGGACAGGTAGATCTGGATCTTTTGGGGAAGACATCTCTGGAAATAAGGATTTGGGATTAATCATAATAATACTTCAAAAGAAAGAAAAGGATAAGAAGTATAGATGGGGATGGTTTGTGAGATGCCTGCTCCAGAAAGTGGGAAAAAATATAACAAACAGGAGAGGAAGAATGACTCTCTGGCTTCTAAGTTTTCAGGGATTGAAAGATAGAGATTGGTGAATAGGAAGAGAGCCAGCTGAATGGGAGGACAGAATGTTCATTAGGGGCTAAAAATTCTAGATCCTAGAGAGAAGCTAAGTGTAGCATGCTCCTCTACCCACAACCAATAATTGGAACTAGATCTCTGAATAATGACTGATAGGAGAGAAGTGTTTGGCTAGTTGGTCAGGAAATAGGCCATAAAAGTACTGAATCTTAAAAAAAAGGGAAAGAATAGGAGTCAAAGAGGGAAATAATTAACTTATTTACCAGTAAAATAAATGATCAAATCTCTTTCCCTTAATCCTTTCTCTATGGAAGTTTAAAATATTAGACCTGAAAACGACCTCATAGATCATCTAGTTAAGGTTCATCATTTTATAGATGAAGAAAATGAAGGACCAAGGACTGCAAATATTTAGTGATTTGAAATTTGGAAAGGTGACCCAGACTTCAACTCCTAGAACTTGCCTTCCTTTCCATTAAGTCACTTTATCTCCCAGGCCCAGGGTAAATGTTTGTTGATTCACCTATTGTTATGCTGTTCTCTTGATTCTCTGTAAATGAGGGAATGGAGGGTTATTCCAGGCTTTTCCCAGACTGTATATCTACCTTTTAGACTTGAATACCATAGTAGTGAAGAGGGCAAGTTGAATGACCACTAGAATGACCTTTGGATAATGTGGCTTCTTTGTCAATCTTTCCCAATCTACATAGGCCAGAGCTTAGTCACAAAGAATCAGAAATCTACTTGTAATTTAACTCAATTTTTCATTTGTTAAACCTTACTCTAGGACAGATAATATGTTAGGTACTGGGTATAGCAAGACAAAAAGTAAAGTCTGTCCCCAAAGAGGCAAAGAGAAAGAGAAGAAGAAAATGGAAAAGGAGGTGTGTGGGGAGAATGAGAGCAAGAGAGGGAGGGTGAGAGCAGTGTGGAGAAAGATGGGAGAGAGGATGGAGAGGGAGAAGAATGAGGAGTGAGAGAAAAAAGAGAGAGAAAGGAGAGAAAGAAGACCAGAAAATGGGACAAGGGGAAGGGAGAGAGAGGGGAAAAAGAAAAGAGAGAAGGAAGAGGAGAGAGAAGGGAAAAGAGATTGGGGCAAGAGCCAGAGACAGAGGAAAGAGAGAAGTGGAAGGAGTCGGGGCAGGGAAGAAAATAAAAGCTGGACGTATCAAGAAAAGATTCATGGAGGAAAGCTGGAATCACACAAGCTAGAAGTCCATTCTAATGTTTTATAGTTCTCATATTACAGGCAGAAGAAAAGCAATGGCACAGAACACTGTACCCTACAAAGAGAATACCCTAATTCTACTATGTTAAAAAATCTGGGTACATGGTCATTTCTAGAATAATGACTGACATGTAGTAGTATTCTGTTTTTATACCTCATTACCAGATTACAATCCCTGAAACAACAGACTTGCAGTGGGCCAGGGATTGTTTGCTGCTTTCCTATCAATATGCTGAACTCTAATACAGACTGTTTTCTCTACCATTTGAGCTCTTTCAGCTCTTGGATTACACACTTGACAATCTGACTGTCCCTTTCTGGTACATTCCACTTCTCTTCCTCGATACCCACAGAAATGGCATCTAAGTCAGTATTGCTCCCACTTTCTTATAGATATGTAGTAGTAGCCCAGATTAGCTGGTTTTCACCTCTAAGGGATGCTGAGCACTAAGGATGGCAAGTGGAAAAAGAGGTGACTAGAGGCACCAAAGACCAACTTCACCTACTCCAGAATTTCGCCTAAGGCCACCCAGTTTACTTTTAACTTTGTTCAGACATATAAAAATTTCAAGCAGATCTATTTTAGTCTTGCTTGGCCATGCACAGGGGCAGCATAGCTGGCATGCTGGAGGCGAGAAGATACCTTCCTGATCAGCTCTGGGCAGTCAGCGAGTCAATTCCCTACAGAGAAGCAGCTCGGTGATGAATGACAGGCCTGATTAGTCCAAGGTTTAGGGTCCCAGTTAAGTAGATGGCTAAGGGGAAAAAAAAAAAAAAAAGGTCTCTCTTTCTAAAGCCATATGAAGGTTTTTAGATTTCAAAAAAGAGGACCAGCTGTTATGGAGAAGTTAAACAACTAAAGGAGTGAATATGAAACTCATTTTCCTTGTATGCCTCTCTGAAGATGATCCTTCTTAAAAGGTACATTATATTGCCAAATAAACACATCCTTATGATTTTTCACAACAAATATTCTTTTTATGTAAAAAAGTCATGTATATATGTATATATATATATATAAAACACAGTGAATATTTTCATGAATAGAATTAATAACTGTAACAAAAAGTCATTAGGAAGCTAAATGCTTTTATTTGCCAGTAAAAAGATTTGGGTGTTTATATGATTAGAAGTGAGGTTGATTGGCTGGGGATAAGGCCAGAGCCAAGTTGCTGAATAAGAACGGAAAGTATCTCTCTAAGGCCATGTTCTAGTTTGTAGATTCTAAAAGGGGAAAAGGTATATAGACTATTAATAATTAATATGTGACATACCAGCTTAATCATTATTAGGATAGGGAGTAGGCCTGTAATTTCAATATTATAAGGAACTCCAATGGCAGCGGGGGACTAGGGAGAGGAAAGGGGCAAAACCCGCCTAACAACTGCCCTTAACAGAGAAGGGTAGTACTCTATCTTTAATTTATAGTTTCCTAGAAAACTGAAGAGCTAATGACTGGCCTAATTCCAGAGGCAGCACTTAAAACCAAGTCTTCCTGACTCATAGATCAACTCTCTGCCTACTGTCATTTGGTTGACTCTCTTAAATATTAAATAATGATATAATTAATAATAATTAACATGTGATGTTAAATCCCACTAAGCTTAAATATCAATACCATATGATGTATTAAACATCATCATATATGTTCTATCTCTGATAGATCCTGGCTCTGTGACCCTGGGCAAGTCACTAAAATTGTCAATGCTCAAAGATCATAAATTATAAAGAAAGAACTGACTTAGGTCGGTATAGGAAATTTCTTTACCTAATAATTCCCTATTCCAATAATCACACGTCTCTTCCCTATCACTTAATTTAATAATTATAATGACATACATAGTTATTTAATAATGATTCATTGTGTAGATATGTATACTTCTTATCTCAAAAACATCCATACTTGTGAATCACCACTACCCCCTGTTGGAACTGTATTTAAACTGCAGAGAGAATTCTTTAGAAGGAGTTACTGACATTGTGGTTGATACTATGACTTTCTGCTAACTTGTAAATGAAATTTCCAAATATGCCTTACTTTCTCCTGGATGCTCTTTCACTCCAGACCTTGTTCCTTGCACTTAGATATATTTGCAGATAATTTTTAAAAATGGATCATAAAGCTACATATATGTGGTTTCAAGTAGATCTTGTATCTTTTTTAATTTATCTAAACGATTTTTTTCCTGACTTGCCTGATATCATTTACTCATAGAGTTGTTAAATAAGTATCAACAAAGACAAATAAAACAGGATTCACCAGCTCACCTAGAGATATCAGTGGGGCCATTCATTTTCCTTATAGTATTTAGGCACTTAGTGTGTATCCTTGTAAAATTTCATTATTCTTCTGAGGCCTCACTTGCTCTTATGTAAAATGGGAATAATAATACTTGCCTTTCCTACCCCAATAGCAGGAAATTATGAAAACTGAATTTGATAATATGTGTGAAAGCATTTGGCAAATTGTATAACACCAGAGAAAAGAAACTATGATTGAATGCAGAATAGATCTAACATTTATACTGTACTTTAAGGTTATAAAATACTTTATTTATATGTATAACATACATATTATCTCATTTGTTTATATTCCAGTTTTTCAGGGAAACCAGTGATCTCATGAATATAGATAATCCTTCCAACAGGACCAATTATAACCCATCTACATTTGGTTATCATAGTTATATACCAAGATATTCCTCTAAGACCCTATAGTTAGAGCTAGAAGGTTATCTAGTCTAACTGCCTTATTTTACAAATGAGGAACTGAGGACCATAGAGTCGAAGTCACTTGGCCAAGGACACACTCACAGAAAGTAGCAGAGATAGGTTTGGGGTCCAAATCATTCGGTGTCTTTAGGAAATCCAAATTGCAAAAGGAATTGTGTTTTTAAAAAAGGTTTCATTGTTGTTGTTGTTAAAACAGAAGACAAAAATCATATGTATGATCAAGGAGTCTACTGATAAAACCCAAGAATAACAAATACGTTGGTATTAAGAGGCAAAAAAATAAACTCCTACTTATTATACCCAGATAGCTCCTGCATTATGAGGTGGCCACTCCAAATAAGGGGGCTCTTTCACTTAGAGGTTTATTCACTCTACAGTTAACATAATATTAAGGTGGCTCTAAATGAGTTTGTTGCTTCAAATATCTGGAATTCAGTCTTATAACACTGAGTTACTTGTATTTCTCAGAGGTGTTTTTTTAAACAATTGAATTGTACAAATAAAATAGAAAAGGATCAGGGAAGCTAAAGCCTTTCCTTTGTTTAAATAAAGATATTGGTGTGTGTACTATAGATGAATAAATAGATCTATATCACAGATAGATATCCAAATCTATCTGTATATGTATATTCAATTGAAATCTATATGTATTAGGGAGGGGGAGGGAGAGAAAGGCAATATAAAATATGAATCTCAAATATCAGAAAGCAATTATTAAAAATTATATTTATATGTAAAAATTTTTTAAAAAAACATTAAAAAATCCACATGTACATCTAGCTTCAGAAATTTTACTGGAAGGACCACAGGAAGGTAAATTAGCAGTTTTAAACTACTATTATTGTTGATATTCAAATAATTTTAATGGTAATAACTGTTTCATAGTGCTTTAGAGTTTACAAAGCACTTTGTATACATTATCTCATCTATCACAATTCATGTCTCCGCGAGAGGTGCAAAGGAATCTGGCTACATGGTGGTATCATTTACTGGAATGATTAGGAGAGAAGATGAACCCCACAGGGGGAAATTACCATATCAAACTGTTTCAGCAGCAGCTCAAGATTAGGCGTAAAGTTTCTGATTATACATTTTCTCTACAAAGTGATTCCCAGCTATTGATAGACTTACCTACACACAGGAGCCTGCCTGCCAAATGAAGTAGACCGTGATGTTCATAGAAGCATGATAATAGTACCCATGCTGGAAAGACACAATACACTTAGCCTTGTAAACAGACACTTTGAAATACGGTGGCGGTTTCAAAGCAATTTGAGAAAGAGTAACCCTTAATTATTTTCCTTACACTGAAATAGGACAGGCTATTTGTCTGTATTTAAAGGGTAGTCCCTTTCATTTAACATTTAAAGAAACATTGCTATTTCCCTTCTATGCCATTTCTCTCCTGTTTTCCTATTGAATAAAATGAAGAGTTGGCATCTGGATAGTAGTCAACACTAAGAAGATTCAGACCTAGTTAAATGACTAAACTCAAAGAATGGCTACAAACATTTCTGTATTAATTTGAAAGAAGTAGAGATTTGCATGTCGTGGGATGCATTTGGCAATTTGTTATTAAATCTCTTTTTCTCCTTGAGTTATATAAATGTTTCAGTGGGGAGCAGCTAGGTGGTACAATGAATTGAGAACCAGAGCTAGAGGTGAAAGGTCTTGGGAACAAATCCAGCCTCAGACTCTTCTTAGCTGTGTGACCCTGGGCAAGTCACTTATCTCCCGTCGCCTAGCCCTAAATGCTCTTCTGTCTTGGAACCTCCACACAGCAGAAGATAAAGGTTTTTTAAAAAAAATTTTCAGTGGCATGCCTATCATATTTGAAACTGATATAAATCTGAAGGGGAGAGTGAAGTCAGTGTTAAAGAACCAAAAAGACTGGTAGTTGGGGTGTAAATTAATAAGACAAAACTTGAGGATGAATGCAAAGTCTTATACTAGGGTCTAGGGGAGGTAGCTCTGAAGAGCCTTTTAACCCCAGGTCCTCCAGGCTCCAGGACTATATTGTTATTTTATCAAAATTGTCTAGACTTAAATAAGTGATGGAGAAAAAAGAAATAATGCAAATTAATCTGAAAAATGTCTTGTATGAACATTTTTTTCCTCCTGGGGAGCTGGCTGTTAAATATTTACTAGCATACCCTTGCTTATATTGAATTTTCAAGTATAAGATGTGAGAAGTATGGTTGAATAGCAGTTTCCCTGAAAATGATTGTCAAAATGAACCACATTTGATGAGTTTGATAAGACAGCTCAAAAAGCTAATGCATTTTAGAGCCAGTTAGAGAAGTGTAATGTCTAGGCCAAAGGTGCCAGTTCCTTTGTACCCTCTGACCTATTCAGACCACATTAGGTATTGTATTCTGTTCTCTAGGCCATAGTTTAGTAAGGATGTTGATAATTTGGAAAACATCAGAAAGAAGGAAACCAAAATAGCTAAGGTCTTCTAGTTCATGCCATGGGCAGATTATTTGAAAGAACTCAGTAAGTTGAAAGTTGAAAGATGGCAGAAAGACTCAGTAGGAACATAATAGTCATCCTCAGGTATTTGCAGCTTTACCTGATAGACTATCATTTAAAATAATAATTGTTAATAATAATAACAATAATAGAACTAATATATTGCTATGCATTTCATAAAATACACACACATTTGTGTGTGTAAGTATATATACTGTCTCTTATACACATC
>NC_058132.1:607207794-607246584 GCF_016433145.1 Gracilinanus agilis | reverse complement strand
TATATATATATATATATATATATATATATATATATATACACTAATACCATTACCTTCTGTCTTAAAATCAATACCATGTCATGTATTGGTTCCATTAGGCTATCAGGTAACATGCCCAGGGGCACATAACTAGGAAATATCTGAGGCCAGATTTGAACTCACGACTTCTCATCTCCAAGCTTATCCCTATCCACTGAGTCACCTAACTGTTCCTACTTTATCTCGTTTGATGAAAATGAAGCATAGAGAATTTAAGTGACTTTAGTTTACAGAGCTAGGAAGTAACTGAGCCAGGATTCAAAGAGGAATTAAATTTATATTGTATATCCTCAGTTGGCCAAACAAGGAGCAATGGATAGAAGTTACAGAGAGTTACATTTAGATTTGATGTACAGAAAAATTCCCAAATTATAGCTATCCGGACTTCCAATTGGTAATATTGTTCCCTTCTTTAGAAATCTTCAATAAAAGACTGAATAACCTACCTTAGACGTATGTATGGATTCTTCTGACTCTGATATTGCCTATCTCATTGTTCAGTCATTTTTAGTCACATATGACTCTTCATGACCCCATTTTGGATATGACAGAAAAACTGGAATGGTGTGCCATTTCTCTAGCTCATTTTACAGATGAGGAAACTGAGGAAAAAGTGGTTATGTGATTGGCCTAGGGTCATACATATAATAATGGTCTGAAGCCAAATTTGAATACAGAAAGATGAGTATTTCTTACTCCAGTCCCAGAATTCTATCTAATATGCCAAATAGAGTCCGTTGGCGTGAGATGGTTGCGGCCCTATGCTCCTCTGGGAGTCAATAGGAATAATAATAATAATAATAATAATAATAATAATAATAATAATAATAATAATAATAATAATAATAATAATAATAATAATAATAATAATGCCAAATAGCTTCCCTAAGTATCTTACAGGACCTTGTAAATTCATATATTTGCTGAGAATGGGCTTCATTCTCTATAAAATAGGAATAATAATCCTTGCCTACCTCATGGAGTTACTGTAAGAGCCAGAGAGGAATGTCTTTTATAAATCCTAATAGAAAACTATTTAGTCATTGTAATTATTTGATAATAAAACTGATCATCTGGATTCCCATTGTTTTTCAGTTGGTAGAGCCCTTAACCCCAAGTGGCACAGCACCTAATCAGGCCCAACTGCGGATCCTAAAAGAGACTGAGCTCAAAAGAGTGAAGGTGCTTGGATCTGGAGCATTTGGAACTGTGTATAAGGTAAGCTAAATCATTTTGAAGAAAGGCGGTTAGCTTTGGAATTTTGGTAGCCTGCTGAATATGGGCAGTACTATAACTAACTCAATCCTCTTGGAGGTATCTAGATGGCACAGTGGGGAAAGATCTGGACTTTGAGTAAAGACCATTTAAATTTTGCCTGAGATATTTACTGTCTGACCTTTCAGCTGGTTTCCTTACCTATAAAATGAAGATAATATTAGCATCTAAGGTTGTTACAGGGAGCAAATAAGATAACATCTGAAGAGTACTTTTCAAACCTAAAAATAGTTATCTAAAGCCATTATTAATGTCAATTTTTTTATGTTTGGAGATAATAGAAATTAATGCATAAATGTATACTGATGTCTTTGTTTAATATGATATAAATATCGAACCAAACTCTGAGAAATATTGTTTCTCTGTTCCTGAACAATTCACTTAACTGCTTAATGCCCCCAGATAATTCTCTAGGTCTGTTGAAGGACAATTGTTATTTGAATGGATATGAGTAATTTCCTCAAGAGGTCATCCTTAAACAGTTAAAATAAAGAATCAAAACTGACTAAAAGCAGAAACAAAGCTTGAACTTGAGAATTATGAATGAGCTAATAACAATATTTGAAAGAAATTTTGTTATAATAAAAAAAACAAAATACATCAGTTTAACTTTAAACAAAAATAGAAGTATAAGTGTTACGATTAAAATTAATAAAGGCTGATATAAATATAGAAATTAGTATTTTAATTAAAGCCATGCTGATAAAGTCATTAGACCACGCGTTTGTAAGAATTCAAAACTGCCCCTTCAGCCATAATTACCTCCCCTCTCATCCTGTGCCCAGTAGCTAAAGAGGAAGTTCAAAGTCACTACAGGAGTTTATATCCTTTCTCTTACATCATCCCACTTTCTGTCTACCATGAGGAATCATGGGAAATGTAGTTTCAAAGTCTCCCACATGTCCATAGTAAATATATATATATATTTTAAGATGGCATTTCCCAAATTTCACTTTTACATAAGGCATCCCCACTAAAAAAAAAAATTAAGTTTGAAATGAGTTTCTTATTGATGTATGCCCTTCATTCCCTCAAAGGCAGGTCGCACTATCCTTTTCCAGCCTTGAATGGTTCCATCTTGATCCAAGGGGTATAGGTATCCTTAATTCAACAAATATCTTTATTATGAGAAATATTGAGTAAATATCTAATACATACTGTACAACATTCAGATACTTGTCCTTGTATCTTTGGAAGCCTAATGGAACTCTAGAAGTTATAAAAAAAGCTTGAATTTATGAGAATCCCAATATTAAAAGAGATCTGTCAGTTATCATATTTTCTGCACTGAATCAATCAATTGACAAAATCTGCAAATATCTGTTTACCAGGTAATATTCTTGGTGAATGAGAATACAGAAATAAATATAAAATGTCTACAAACTTAAAAGAACTAACATTCTAGGATTGTAACTATTCATGATGATTTTCTTTGTAGAGAGCAACATTTGGGAATAAACTGCATTTTTCCTCTCTAAATGTACCAGAAAAAAAGTGATGATGAATTATTTATTTACGAGGTCAAAATATAAGTATTCTGTAATGTCAAGGGTTTTTGAAGTATTAGTTGAAGATATCAAAATCATTTAATATGTTTTTAAGGTGCCTATGTGCACAGAGAACTATTTTTCCATTTGTTTCAATATTACACAATAAAAAACCTAGAGATGCAGCATCTAATTTTATATTTTTCCAAAGGTTACATATATGCCAGCTTTATTTGTGACTATGGTAAAAATATTTCAAGTAAATTCGTTCAATTATAAAACCAAATGGTCTCAAATACCAGCCAAAATGGAAACCATTTATCCTTGATATTTCCTTTTGAACTTTTTGCCAATGTAATCATGGATTTTAAGACAGAAAGACATAAAAGCCTATTATGGTAATCTAATTGTGATCCTTTATTGATAATATATCAGCTGATCTAGCATAAAATTGATATTGAGGACGCATAGGCCACGACCATCTCTTTGTCACCCAAGACTCGTTATTGGTTCTGGTTCTATGAGATGCACAACACATAAAATATTCCCAAGTAGCCTGCCCTTCCCAGGACTCTGCAGTCTGATGCTGAGTAGTACCAGGTGTTTAAGCCTAAGAGTTTTATGTTCAGGAAGGAAAAAAAGGAGATGGAGTCTTGTATAGATGAAAGAACATAGAATAAGCAGACCATAGCCACCAATCATATCTGGGTTTTAGAAAATAGGAAAGACAGGGATTGGTAGAATTGTTTGATGTCATGGGCTCATCAGCCATTCTATGTATTCTGCCTCAGTAATGAAGATCAAGCTTTAACTTTGTGGATTTGACAGTCTCTCTCTCTATATATATATATGCATCATATCTATATATCTGATCTTATAATCAGAGTGTTTTAAACTGTAACAGTTCCTATGTCACCTATGGAGTAAGCCATTTCTTTTGACCAAAAAGCTGAGACCAAGAAAATGTGATTATATATATATTTTTAAAACTCTTTGGAGAATTAAAAAAAAATGAAACAGTGAATTTCACTGAGACTAACTGTCAATCTAGATAATTTGGCCCCCAAAGCAAAAAACTTCTTGCCCATCAGTAGTAACAGGATCCTTTTCCACCTGAATTATCTGAATAATTGCTTCAATTCTCTACTTCACTAGACAGAGCCTTACAGAGTCACAGTGCAAGTTAGTAGAAAGCTGGAATTAGAACCAGTAGCCCTTGAGTTTCTAGTCTGTTGCTTATCACCTCTGCCATGCTGACTTTTTCGAATATATTGAAACTTGACATGTTTTGCAAAATTTAATGCAAATTAGGAAATGTGTGTATGACTTGGAAGAATGGTGATATGGACATATGTCAGAATTTGAATGTATGACTACGCCTTCTTGTTTCAAAAATAACCCTATTTTGGATGGATCTCATTGCCCAATTTCTGGCATGTTATTTATAGGCTCTAAGTTATAATCATGAAGTTAGATTTTTATAGGAAAAACATGGATATGTAATGGCTGTACACTGGATATCAACTAATGTACACAGCAGGGAAGAATAATTAGCAGTTAGGGAATTCATTAATTATGGTCTTGTTTACATTTGTTATCAAGAACCATAATTTGTTTATTTAAGTGATGTTATGGTACCATAGACATTCTTTACACTGCATTTTCTTTTTCTTTTTTCTTTTTTCATAGACAAGCCACAAGGCTTGGCTTGTTCATCCTTTCACCACAGATTTCTCACTGCCAATACCTCCTCTCTTGGACTTAGCTCCTTGACATACAGCTTTGCATATGGAAGAAAAATCAGACTTTGTCTTCCCCCCCTCCACTCCTCTCTGAAAATAGCACTCAATCCTCCTTTATGATTTTTCAAAGTACTATAGTGAATCATTATAGAGGTTTTAATACAGAACAACAACAACAACAAAAAGTTTTATGGTTAAAAAATGAACATTTAATCCAAAGTTTATTTGTAAATATATAGGAAATAACACCTTCATTGATGTTGGTTTTCCTTTCTTCTAACATGCCTTTTTCCCCCCAATACTTTCATCAGTTTTTTTCTTTTTTTAAAATCTGGGTCCAATTTTGTCTAACTTGGTTGATAGATCAAACTCCAAGTTCTTCATTGAAGCGCACTATCTTTGTTAAGGTTCTTAAGAGGTTAAGTCTTTTTAGAATCTGCTCCCCCAAAATGATGTATAATGTAAAAGCTCAAGGTTTGAGACAGTTAACTCTTTCTATGACACTGCCTACATAGCCTACCTTGGGCTGTATTTCTGGAATGACCTTGTAATGACCTCTATTACTGCATAACCAGTCTCCCTGGGCATGGACCTATGGAAATGTTATCCTTACTTGTGGCAAGAAATGAATTAGAAAGAGCATTCTCTAAATGGCCTCTAGAGATTCCAGTTTTAAGACTTTTGTTTAGAAGTAGATTTTTTTGTTTCCTTAGAAATGTTAATGGCTCAATCAGTCAGTCAATAATTCTTTAATAAACTTCTACATCCTAGAACTATACTACATGCCAGTGATATTAAAAAAAAAGGAAAAAATATGGAAAAAACTCAACCAACTTTTAAAAAAATCAATCTCTGCTCTGATGGAGCTTATAATCTAATGGGAGAAACAACATGCAAACAAATATGCAGAATATATATGATAATATGCAGAATTAATGGATAAATATGAGATAATAAAGAGAAGCAAGGCACTCATTAATTGGAAAGGCTTCTGACAGAAGATAATAATTTAGCTGAGACTTCTAGGAAGTGAGGTAAGTAAAAAGACAGAAATGAAGAGGGAAAAAATTCAAGGGATTCAGGATAGCCAGTGAAAATGCTCAGTCATGAGATAGTTTTTTGTGGGAGGAAAAACAAGGAGGCAAATGGCATTAGATCACACAGTATGTTGATGGGAGTTTAGATGGGGGGAGCAATAACATGTCAGAAAACTGGCAAGGTGGAGCATGCCAGGTTATGATGGGGTTTTGACTCCTCAATAGGATTTTTATCCTAAAAGTGATTGGGAGCCACTGGAGTTTGTTAAATGCAGAAATTGGGGTTGGGAGAAAGCTGGGTGAAAGGATCAGATCTACCGTTTAATAAAATCAATTTGACGGCTGAGTGGAAGATTTGGAGTGGAAAAAGACTTGCACCATGGAAATAAAACAGTAGGCTACTGTAATTTTCCTATGTGACATGATTAAGACCTTTGCTGTGTAGTCAGTAAGTGTTAGAGGACAGAAGTTGGCTTGTGTAAGAGATGTTACCTAGAAAGAATCAGTAGAACTTGGTAACAGATTGGATGAGAAAGGGAAGAAGAGCAATGGGAGAATGAAACATCAACAATATCTAGGGTGTGACCTGGTATGGCTGAGTTGATGGAGGCACCCTTGACTATGTTAGGAAAAGTAAGAAAAGAGGAGGAGAGAAAAAAATTGAGTTAATTTTTGAACATGTTAATTTTCATATGTCTTTATTAGAATATTTAGTTAGAGATGTCCAATAAGCAGATGAGACTGTGGGAGTAGAAATTAGAAGAGATTAGGACTGATTAAGTACATATAGGCATCTTCAAGAAAAGAGCCCAGGACTGAACCTTGGTGGTTCAGTGGGAATGTCCTGGATAGTTAGTGGGCATGGTTAGTGGGCATGTCCTGGTTGATGATCCAGATAAAAGACTAAGGAACAATCATGCAGATATGAACAGAAAGTGTGGTGAGCTTGAAGTTACAGAATGAGATTTCAAATTTCACATCTTCTACAGATGACCCGTATGATTCTAAACAAATCATGGACCCCTTAAGTTTTAGTTTCATTTTTAAAATGAAGCTGGATTAGATGACTTCTTTTTTCCCCCAGCTCTAAAACTAAGTCCCTATCATTCCTTTAAGTAAAGTCTAGGCTTTGGCTCAAACTAAGAAAATATTATTTTTGAGCAAAAAAGAGCAACCAATCTCCATCTGATCAATTATCTGATGCCCACAACATCACAAAGTAAAACAAAAATTCTCTCCTTTAATAGCATAGTATGTCAGCAGATAAGCATTTTTATTTGGCATGATTATGAAGAATAGTGTCGATAAGTATTATTCTTTTTAATGCAATAGATCCATTAACATGTTATTACAATTGGTTTTAAAAGAACTCCATTCTCTAGAACTGCCAGTTTTTGTTTTTGTTTTTTTAATTGTAAAGTCCTTAGTGGTCATTTCTCTTCTACTTACTTTGCAGTTGAGGAAATTGAGCTGAGAGACGTCATTTAGTTTTTCTAACTCAGAGTACATTGAAATTCCCACAACAAAATTACTTCTAAAATTACTTCATAGAATAGTTCTTAGACATTTCTCCACCCTGCATAGCAAGAGTGAGAAAACATAGCCTATTGATCTTTTTTAGTTTAATAGATTCTTTTATTTGGTATGGCAGGGCCTTCAGTAGATTTATTGGCTTCTGACACTAGGCTCCCCTTCTTAGTTCTCCCCTAGGGAGAATTTAACAATTAAAGTAGCTCCCTAAGTCACCACCATAGATTCACTTTTGTTAAACTGCACTCACATTTATGTCACTTCTTGGTTTTCTATTATAACACTTTTGGACTCAGGGGAAAATATATGTTAGACAAGAAGTGTTTGACCAGAACTTTCTCTTATTTTTCTTTTAAAGTCATGACCAATAGTGTTTAGGAAAGAAAAGAGACATGTTGAACTTACGTTAGCTCAGGAATCATTATCTTCTTTTCTCACTATATATTTTAATTCCAAGTCTGAGCTTTATTTCCAAAGCCAAATATCATTTTTAGTGCTTCATGACCACATATAAGACTATCCTACTTGACTTAATTGATTCCATGGAAAATATATTAAGTGACTGTAGCTTCAATCTACCTTTCCAGCTTTGTTTCCCATCACTCCTCATTTCACACTCTTAAGTTTACAGCCAAATTTGGCCAGGAGCTCTTCTCCAAACTTGATTTGCCAATGCCAATTTCAATACATGAAAACATTCTTTTTCCTGTGCCTGGCATGCATTCCCTCCCTGAAAAATCCTTCCCTTTTCTTCAAGGTTCAGCCCTGTTTCCAACTATTTTAGTAAGAATTCCTTGATTCTTATTCCCTTTCCTTCACCTTCATTGTTAGTATTTTCTTTCTCCTAAATTTTCCTACAGCATTTTTTTCTCAGTACTCTCCTTTCCCCCATCAATGTCTATTTTATATGGTACTTATCTGTGTAACTAATCTCCCCAAGAAAAAGGGCTATGTGATTAAAAAAAATCATTCTCCTCCTATCTCCTAACACAATGTTTTATACTTCACATTTTGTTAAATTTAATACAGGAGTTCATAATTTTAGTTGTGGAATTAATTTCAAAAACCATTTAATTCAATGTCCATATTTTTATACTTAATGATGAGGCTAAAGACATCAAATGACTTTTCAAAGGTCATAGGGATTTTAAAAATGGAGAAGGGATTTGACTCAGAACATTTGACTTCAAATAAAGTGCCCTTACGATCTTACCAGGAAGAAGCAGAAGATATAGTATAGATATCATAGCAGAAGAAGGAATGTGGACCTAGTGATGTCATATGTTCATATACAAGAAGATATTGTGAATTCAATTCAATTCAACACATTTATTAAGCTCCTACTATTACATGCAATGTAGGAAGCAAGGAAATGAGATTAATATGATTATATCTGTATTATGGTCTCTGTTCATTTGGACTAAAATCTTTATTTTTTTTGAACATATACATTTGCCTTGTTTTTCTTTTATTCGCTCTCATATGAACTTATATATAGTGGACAGATTCAAATAATGTGAAAGAAAGAACAAATTTTTTTTATCTCTGTCTCCAAATATACAAAACTGAGGTTTATGCACAACCATTTTAACAAATCAATCCATTTTTAAAGAGTTTGACTTCAGTTTTTAAAAAAAATCAAGTTTTTGTTTGCTTTTTTTTTGTTTTAAACACTTATTTTCTGTCTTGATAAGTATCAACTCCAAGACAGAACATCCAAGGCAAGGCAAATGGAGTTGAGCAACTTACCCAGAGTAACATAGCTAGAAGTGTCTCAGGCCAGATTTGAACCAAGGTCTTACCGATGCTAGGCCTGGTGATCAATCCACTATGTCACGTAGATGCCCTAAGTGTGTTTTTGTTTTTGTATATATGATTAAAAATATTTAAATACTCCATATCATTGTTTTCTTAAACTTTTTACTTTTATAAATCATAACCGTATTCTACGATTATTATTTAAGGGCCAAAAGTCATTTTTCTGTTTTCAACATTCCAGTGCATTGTGGATAGAGAAACTTATTTGGTTTAATGTTTGTTGCATTGCACTGCAACATAATTTACATTCTTGGCTGATGTAAAAGGAATTCATTTAGGTTTTATTATTCTATCTTTTTGCTTCAGAGAGAAATGCAAAAGCTAATATTAATAACTTATATTAATATCACATATTTCTTCCAAGGTACTTCGAGTGTTTTGCATATATACTATTCAGAAAAACAAATGAGGTATCCTATGGTGGCTAATAGACATTATTTTCCTTGAAAATTGAGTCCCAAGTCAATCTGCATGTAAAGTGACAATGTTTTCTATTAGTTTTATCTTTTGAGTTGCAACATAATCATGTTATCAGCTGGAAGGAACTTTATAAACCATTCAATGCAACTCCTTTTTTTAATATATAAGAAATCCTAGGTAGAGTGAGGTAATGACTTGTCTAAGTCACCTATTTCTAATTCTCTGAGTGGTAAAAGAAGAGATAGAATTGAGATCTAATTGTTAGTTCAGTATTCAGTATCCAATCACCACCACCATATTGCCTTTTAATTTATGAAATTATCTTTGGTATACTTTTTTAAAAATTCCTTTATAGAAAATTATTTTATGATAAGAATTATTTTCTTAGTAAAATATATATACTCCCTGAGTTTTATATTCATCAGTTTTGAATTATATGATTTTTTTTCCTTCTCAACAGGGCATTTGGGTACCTGAAGGAGAGACAGTAAAGATACCTGTGGCTATAAAGATTCTCAATGAGACAACTGGTCCAAAAGCAAATGTTGAGTTCATGGATGTAAGTACAAACACTTCATCTCTTTGATTTCTTTCCAATAGTGATAGTCCGCTTTGTAATGATAAAACAAAACAAAATGACAACCTTCAAAAACAATAACAAGAAAAACCTCTTTTGCAGTTTAAAATTTTTGTCTTCAGGAGCAGACTAAATCTTAAGTTTCAAAAATTCCCTAGGACTACTCCAAATTAGGGTAGGATAAAGCTTAATTTCTGTCTACACTTCTGATTTGACTCTAGATTTAGCATGATCATTTGTAAATGTGTATAGACTTGGACCCTAACATACTCTGTTCCAAATTCAAACTGTCTACTTTTCTATGTGTTCTTAATAATCTGCTTACACTTTATTTAAGAAAAAGTATTCCATGCGTTTTAAATGTAAAACTATGTTATCTATTTTATTGAATATCTTAAAAATTATAAATATATTTTTTAAAATAGTCATGCTAGTTGATAATAATTATATACATTTTTGTGATGATCAGATGAAGATTATTTTGGCATTGATGTGATATAGCAAAATGACACCATCTGTTCTATTTTGTTATGGTCATGGCCCCTTTTATAAAAGATTGTATTGCTAAGTAGGTCTTGTCGTTAGGATGAGCTATATTGGATTTAGAAGTTGAACTGAGCCAGACAGCCTACATCTGAAAATGAACTGTCTTTGGCTCAAAATCCCAAATTAGAACCTAGAGGTAAAAAGGTACCTTTCTATTGAATAACAGCTATATTAGTCCTAAAGGAGGGACATATTGAGTAAGGTCAACCTCTTCATAACCTCAAAGATTCTTCTCTTACTTTTAGATCCTCAAGTATCAACTAAAGACATATTTGGTACATATGCAGGGTGGTGCCAGAGAATATTCCCTTTCGAACAATTCTAAAATTTCTAGCCCTGTGCCTGGAAAATATCTCAATATATAAAGCTGAGACATTTTCCAGGGGAAAGATAAGTATCAGATTTTAAGTTGATTAGGGACAAGGATTTGCAGAAATAATTAAATGTCAAATTTTAAGGAACAAACAACCAAAAACTTTACCCATCAGTAGAAATGGTATAGACTGTGTATGATAGAGAAACAGTCCTTGTACGGCACAGTCTGAAGTTACTGCTGAAATCCAGAAGAATGTTAATAACTCTGCTGGGTGCCCAGGGAAGCCATTTTTGTCATATTTCCATGGTAACAGGAAGGCAAAAGGGGGTTAAGAGGCTACAAAATAATCACCTAAAAGCTCTAAAAACCTCATCACTATTTTGAATGATTATTTGAAAGCTCCTAACCCCATTTTTTTTTTTTGGCTGATCCAAAGTCTATTCCAATGGAAACAGGAGTGGGAATGGCAACTTGAAGTCTTAGAGTGCTGCTGAATTTCAGATGAGGCTGCAATTGAGTCATGAAAAGAATCATTTTCTCAAGGCTACTGATGGATTTGGAAACTGACAGACTTGAAGGGGTCTTTTTTCTGTTTTTAAGTATTAAAAAATAAGGAGAAATATTTTAAAATTTCTTTCTTATCCTTCTCATGTTTGTGTCTGTGAGAAGGATTAACAGATTGAGACACTGCCATAAGCACAATTTCAGAACATGGCAGACAGGATCTTTGCCTGCTACTTGGTCCTTTTTTTCAAAGTGTATAAATGCTAGCTTGTGGGAAAAGGAGGAAGTAGTCTGGTAAAGTAGAAGGTGCATTTATTATCTGATTGAAGTGTTGTGAGGGTTATTTAGCAATTAATTTAGTATTAGTGTTGGACCTAGCAGGAAGGGCTGGAGAATTCCAAGATGGAATGAAGGAGCAGGAAAAGGGGGCTTGTGCTCTGAGAGAGACTCCATTAGTGGTTGGAGAAATAACTGTTGATAACCCTGGGAGATCTCAGAGTTAGGGAAAAGCTGCATCCAGATACCCTGGGATCCTGAGAGGTGAAGGCTTTCAGCAAGTGGACAACAGACCTGAAGAGCAGCACCAAGTGGGGAAGTGGCTTGTGATCTGGTGGACAGCATTGAAAACTCACTCTCCCTACCTGGGTACCTTGGATCACCTGTCCTGGTGGAGTTGGCTCCTGGCATCCTGTGACCATCCTTGGATTTACCATGAGACCCCAGTTGAAAGCCATCCTCAGGCCCTTTAGCTGAGCTGACCAAACCTGACTGGAACCAGGCTTGGAGGAGCTTTTCCTGTAACTTCAGTACTGCTTCCTTTGGGCCCTGCCTGGCTTAGGTCAATAGAATAGTGTAGTCAAGTCCTTCCCTTGCCCCTGCGGTTTGCCCTTAGGTTTCAAGTGTAGAATCCCTTATTCCCATCCTTTATTTAGTTCCCCTCAATTAAACTGTTATAAACTTTTACCTTTTGCCTGCTGGTTCCATGGATGCTGGCCTAGGTGGGCTGAGAGACTATTGGGCCAACTGCCATTCCTGTTTCAGTTAAAAGCTTGGCAGTGAACCCTGGCCTCCCTGTCCTGGTTGGTCCTGTCTCTCCTTCAACCCAGTGTGAACCCACAAACTATTTAGTTACATTTTAATAATAATAATTAACATCCCTGGTGCCCTACCATTACAGAAGTAGGAAATAGGAAGCATATTCCCAGATCTTATGGAAATCTACCCTCTCCTTCCTAGTTTATTTTGTACATAGATCATTAACAAGTTTGCCTGTAATGTTGGACAAAAATATGATGGTACCTCTAAGTAGAATGATGACTGAATTTAACTAGAGAAACAAGTTAGATCACAAAATGTTTTTCAGGTTATTAAATTAAATAAATTACAGATAACAGAGATAATCTTCCAGAATAAGATAATCTAATTTTGGAAAACAATAACTGGGTAAACTCTCTGTGGTTATTAGAGGCACTATGAAAGGTAGTATAAAAAACTGAACTCAAAGTTAAGAAGGCTTGGGTTTAAGTATTATCTCATTTACATTCTGGGTTATGGACTTAAGTAACTCTTTAGGGCTATTAGTTGCAGAGTAAATACTAATTTACATTGGAAAAGGGAATTTCTTTGTATCAATAAATTCACACATTAAGGTTATTCATTGAGCATAGAATTTTCTTGTCAAAGATACTGATGTGGTTTGCCATTACCTTCTACAGACAAACATATATTAAGTGACTTGCCCAGGGTCACACAGTTATTAAGTATGTGAGATCAGATTTCAACTCAAATGTTTCTGACTCAATGCCAAGGACTCTATCCAATGTTATCAAACTGTTCCTAAAACACACATACTTTACTGTTTTACAGGGTGAGTTGGGGAAAAAAGATGTCAAAGAAAAGTCTATTTGCTCATGCTAAGCATCAGACTTTAAATCATCCTATAACTAAATGTATTTTGTTTTCATGCGACTTATTACTTCATTGGTCCAGTGTATTGATGAGACAAACCCTTCTAACAACACAGATCATCAACTGCTGGGTCCCTTGAAGTATGAAAGGGTAACCTGAGAGTTTAAAAGAGGTAGACCTCATCCAGGAAGCATTTGGTCTGTATGGATCAAAGGGAGGATGTAAACATGGGCCTCCTTGACTCCGAAGCCAACTTTCTATCATTTTCCAGGAATTTTTTAATTGAATTCTCCCACTGAATTGTTCTTTAATGAATATTCCTATAATGTCTAACATAAAAGAATGGTTATAATCCATGTAGAAAATATACACATTATATACAAGATTATTTCAGATTTCCAAAAGAACAGACTAAGGACACATTTTGATTTTCTTAGAACCTTCAGATGACAGAAAAAAATGGTAGTAATTTAAATTCTATTAAATCCTGCACTAAATGCAGGGGACAAGCAATTTGACCACTGAGTTGTTATCTCAGTGCCTCAGAGCATTTCTAATGGATTCCTAATAACAATAATGATAAGCATTGATGAGTGAGTGACCATCCCTTCTTCTTCCCATGAAGGGAAAACACTAAAAAATGGAATAATGATTTCTTCAAACTTTGTTGAAAGACAGCTTGTATTTCATATAAACTTTTAGTTCTTATTTTCAAATAAGTGAGAAACTCTCTTTTTCATACCCACCATGACATAAACATAGCTAAGTAATAATATTAGTGACTAGACAATGGTATTTGGAGAGCATAGTCTTCTAAAATCTGACATGGCTCTCAGTTAATTTGTGGAAAATGATGGAGCACATACACATTTTCCATATTACAATAATTTTTGAACTACTTTAAAAAAAACATTGCTCCATGGGTATTCACATTCAATTTTATTGAAGCCTTTTGCCACTGTCTTTATCCAGAGAAATTAACTGAACAAGAGTGATACAGTTCTAATGCTTTGCATTTATTAATAAATTCTATAGTAATCATAAAAGCTGCAGTGGATCTTCAAATGATCATGAGTACATCAACTGTTGTAACCATTGATTTAGTGTGTAAAACCTAAATCATCTTCAGGATGTGCTCCTTTACTAATCTATAGAATGTCAGTTCCTATAGAATGACAGCCTTTGGAAAGAGTGCATGGACATCTGGTGTGATTTTATTTCACTTTCTAGAGTTTTGAAGCTATTTTATACTAATGCACTTAAATGACTGTCTGAACAATTTGTTAAGATCGAAAGAGAAAGAAAAAAAAGCAGGTAGGACAAGAAAAGACATTTAAATAAGCCTAGAATGAGGGAGATTCTAAATTTTCTAAGATTCTGTTTTGCAATTACTTCTCAAAATTACTTTCTTTATGTTTAACCTCAATGTTCTTTGCTTCATTGACATCTACCCTGTTTTATTTAACTATCTCATTGCAATTAGATTTCTTTGGAGGTTCTATTTGGACTTTTTAGTATATAATTTACAATGCTGCTGCTTAAGTATATAGAATGGATGCTAACTGTGTTCTTTAGTGCCTTCTATCACATACTCTTCCTTATTCCATAAGAACCTTTAACTTACCTTCATACTGTTATGTCTATATTAATTTGTTCCTCCTCAGAACAATAAGTATATTTTCATTTTTGCATTCCTCCATTAAAAGAAATTATTTTAGGTGTCTGATATTTCTTGCTTTCCGGCCTTCAAAAATTATTTATTTTTATTCTAAAATTAATAAAATTAGCCTTTCCATATAACAAATGGAACAGGAAAAAAGGAATGTATTTGAAACAGTGAGTCTCTTCTAGCTTGCTCTTCCTTTTAGGAGTTATATAAAATTTCAAAGCTTCCCAATTTGTGTTTCTTCCTGGTATTTCTTCTATTGTTTTCCAAGTATTTTAAAAAATACTTTAAAGATTCCCTTTTCTTCTTTCTCTCTTTGAAAACATTTTTACTACCATTATCATCCCCCACAAAAAAAAGTTGAAAAAAAAACCCTCTTAAAACAAATATACCTATTCATGCTTGAGAAATCCTTACATTGACTACCTGTAACTTGAGTATACCTCTTTTCCATTAGGAGGTAGGTAGCATCCTTTATCAATTCTCTGCAATTGTTATTGGTTATGACATTGATTTTATTTCTTAAGGCTTTTAAAGACTATTTTTACCATGTATATTGTTCTGGTTCTGCTAACTTTACATCAATACCTGCAAGGTTTCCAAAGTTTCTCGGAAACAGTCACTTTTATCTTTCTTATGGTACATGGTATTCCATTTTATTTATCTGCCATATTTTGCCTGTCCATTCTCCAATGAAAGGTAACCATTTTGATTTCCAGGCCTTTAGTATAAGAAAAAGGAAAGGAAATGCTTTACATATTTTTGAATATATGGATTTTTTTTCTCCTCTTTTTCTCTTTAGTGTTATAGGCCTAATAGAGATAATGCTGAATCACAGGCTTTTCACATCAATTACTTTGAAGGCAAAACTCTAAATTGCTTCCCTGAGTAGTTGGATTAATTCACAGTTCCAAGAAAAGGGCAGTTTTGTGCTGGTTATCTCACAACCTCTCTAAGCAATTGTCTTTTTCCTGTTTGTTTGTTGTTGTTTTTTTCAAATTTGCCAAGATTATTTATTTGAGGTACAGTCTGAAGACAATTTTAATTTACACATCTCTACTCGTTTATTATTTAAAGCATTTTTATATAGCTGTTTATATTTGGATTTCTTCTTTTGAGAAGCATCTGTTCATATCATTTAGTCACTAATCTGTTGAGATATAATGATTGTTTTAAAATATTTGACTCTATTCCATATATATGCATATATATAAATATATATATATAAACATATATACATAAATAAAACTATCGGACCTCTAGGGAGATGATGAAAATTTCTCTCCCTGCCCCCCCCCATTAACTAGTTGCTCTCTACCTTTCTATGATATCCCCATTTTTACATTTATTAGTACAGCACAACTAAGAGATATCATTGTTAGGGTAAGATTATAAATAGCTCATTTATTGGCAGGGCATTCTTATTTCATTTTCAATTGCAGCAGTTCCATTAAAAGACAAAGGAATAGATAATGATGAATGTGAAAGAGATGATGATAATGATGGTAATACTTGACATTTAGATTGTGCTTTCTGGTTCACGAAGTATTTTACATATATTGTACTATTTTCTTCTAACAACTACTTTATAGGTGTGATTCTAATGACTAGATAGATTTTACATAAAAGGACTAAATAAATTGGAAATTGAGACCAAGGGAGATCAAGTGGCTTGCCTAGTTCACACATGGAGTATCTGAGACAAGAGTTAATCTCAGGTCCTCCAGACTCCATGTCCAATTCTATTCTATCTCCCATGCTGACTCTCAATATATCCTTAGTACATGGTGCTTTAATTATAGTCTTCACTCATAACCTTATCAGCAATGTTTCCCATATTCTCCAGTTCAGTTCTACTCTCTGCTAGGGCCTGATTTACACTGTTAATTTCAGTAGGTTGACATTTCATTTTAAAATTTTAGCTGAAATTTAAATCCTTGTTCTTATTTTAATCTACAAATAAAGTACAGGTTTTTTTTATTTTGGTTATTGAGGAAATGCAAAAGTCACATTAAAAAAAAGTTTAGCTTTTTTTTTTTTTTTTTTTTTTTTTTTTTTTTTTTTTTTTTTTTTTTTACCTTCTAAATGTCACAAAATCCCCTAGGCTAGAAAGAGAGGATTTGAGAGATCAGTTAAGCTATCATCATCTTGCCTCCAAGTAGAAATGTACCTAAACTACTCTTGAACATTTTTAGACTGCCATTTTTCTTAAAAAATCTCTGGGGTAGGAAATTTTATAACCCAAATTAGAATAATATATAATCTGCTGCTATAAACATACCCAAATACCTATAGTCAGCAGATATTTCCATGGAATCTAAAATGTTATTCTTCTTCTTCTATATTGTTGCTTGCCACTTGGTCATAGATAGAATGATTGATAGAATGTAAACTCCATGAAGGCAGACACTTCCCAGTTTTGGTCTTTGCATTCAAATGCCTAGTACAGTGTTGGACACTGAATAGCTACTTAAAAATATATGTTAATAGATTGATATATTAATGCTTCTATAGATACTCCAAGTTTTTTGTGTTACTGTATACCTGTTCCATTTTTTTCAACTTTTAGTACTCTCTTCATTGAAAGTAATCAGGGATTTTTTGTAGTTTTTTTGGAGGGAATGGACACATTGATGAGATCACCTAGTCCCTAATTTTAGTATGTTGATTCATCATAGACTTCATGCAGGAGACTAATCTTATTGTGGTTATTTCACCTGGCATGTGGAATTTCATGTAAAGAAATTCCTACCAATGGAGAAAAGGAACTGCTTTGAAAAATGTATTCTTGGGGCAGCTGGGTAGCTCAATGGATTGAGAGTCAGGCCTAGAGCCAGGAGGTCCTAGGTTCAAAGCTGGCCTCAGACACTTCCCAGCTGTGTGACCCTGGGCAAGTCACTTGACCCTTATTGCCCACCCTTATCACTCTTCCACCTATGAACCAATACACAGAAGTTAAGGGTTTAAAAAAAAAAGAAAGAAACATGTATTCTTAAAGCATTGCCCTGGGGAGTAAAATATTAATTGACTTGCCCAAGATCACAAAGATAGTACTTTTAGAGCCAGAGCAGGTCCTTACACCTTTCCAACCAGAAGGTCTGCTCTCTCTGTCCACTACATTACACTGCCTTTTGTGGATTTCATTAATCCTACCAATAGCAAATCATATTTATGTCACATTTAATGATAAAATAATATTTTTATTTGTAATCATCTTATTCAGTCCTTACTGGAAGCCTATATATAAGTGATAGAACCATTACCAACCCCATTTTACATCTCATTGAGGTTGACTTTTCCTGAGAATACCACTAGTCAATCACCCAGGTAATATTTAATCCTTGTCTGATTCTTAAATCCAGCATTTATTTCACTATATTGTTTTTAACATAATAGTTTATAGCATTGTAGGCCCTCAAAAAAAAAGCCTAACGTGAGTTTGATTTGCATTGAAATTCAGGTAATAAGATAATCCTCATAGCTATGTTGGATGTTGCCTGTGGATCTTAAGTACCCATGTGTTTACTGGATGGTGAATTACTCTCATCATTGTAAGAAGGTACTCTGTCACTTACAGCATAGCATATAGCTATGCACAGTATGATTAGAAATCTGAATGAGCACCTCTGTGGTAGTAGAAATATTAGACTAGTTTGTCACATTAGATTAAGCAATCAGCAAGAGTCCTCCATCTCTTCAGAAATAAAAAAAATAAAAAAAACAAATCCTAGTTTCAAGCAGTGATCCTGGCACCTACAATTTTTATCCAGGGTTTTGATCCACTTACAAGTTTTATCTAACCTCTCTGAACTTAAATGTTCACATTATCTGTTAGAAAATAATTAGAAGCTGTAAGCAAAAGTCTGCATACACAGAGTTCCTTGGGAGTCCCCAAGCTCATTGAGTTGAAGAGTTTGATGGATGCTGGTCAGCTGATAGTGGGCCAGTGGCTAATAATAGAAGGAAATGCTGCTTAGCTAGGTGAGAAAATAAACTTGGGAAAAATGAAAATGAAACATTTGGGATTTATGATTGGACATAAATTTCCCTTTTTCATTAGTTTCCTGGTAAGAGAGTAGCCAAGGGAACTGATCTTTTTGCTGGTAGTTTTATAATTAAGATCAACGGGGCCTTTGGATTTTACCTAAATTCCCTCTACTTTACTGTTATTCCCAAGGACAGATTTTAGTGGGCCAAGAGTATGTTCAGTTTCAGCTCCATAAAAATGATAAATATAACTGACCACTACTTTTGGAATCGTCAGCTCTGTCAAGAATGTGGTATATAAATTAACAGAAACTTTTGGAAGATCATTGTTGCAAATGTCAGAGATTTGTAGGTAGAACCAAAAAAGTTTTCCTCCTATAATTAGAGCATTGGAGTTCCATTACAGTACCTCTTCCCTGAACATCCCCCTATGACTTGAATCCCCTTCTCCTTATCTCATTTTGGGTTCTCAGACTTCCTTCATAATACAACACAAATCTCCCCCTCAATTAAAGGCCTTTCCTTCCCTGTGTTATAAATAAAAATTAATGTTGGAGGCTTTTTACTAAACCTATGAGCATTTATTAGTAAAGAGAAAGAGAGAAATAAGTTGCCAGCCTTTCTAATTTATGGTAAAAATTAAGTACCAGATTGTAGCCAGTGGTTCTCTGGGCACAGTCAACTTGCCAGAGATTAGAGATAAGATTAGAGTTCAGAGAAAGAGCCAGCTTCTTTCTCTCTCAGAGAGAGAGAGAGAGAGAGAGAGAGAGAGAGAGAGAGAGAGAGAGAGAGTCAGTTCAGGGAGAAGAGGAGAAAAGAACTCAGCTTCCTATACTGGCTTTTCAAACCTAAGTTCCTCCCCCCAGATCCTTCCATTGGCCAACAGATGACAACACATGACTCTGTGACTCTTCTATCCATCCACTGGGGTCCATATTTTTCACAATTGGATGGGAATGGAGGTCCTCTGAGATCTTTGCTTCATGCCTGTTGCTAATCCTTTGCCTCTGAGATTATTTTCAATTTACCATCTCTTTGTTATCATTTGTATATCAACACTCATTATAATATGATCCCCTTGAGGGAATAAAGAAAAGAAGGCAAAAAAGAAATAAATATTTATATATCACTTACTATATGCCAGACACTTTTCCAAGCACTTTGCAAATGTTATTTCACTTGATCTTTACAAAAATTCTGGGAGTTAGATACTATCATTCTTCCCATTTTACTGTTGAAGAAATGGAGGCAAATAGAAATTAAATAACTTGCCCAAGGTCACACATGGCTATTAACTTTCTGAGGCTACATTTGAATTGAGGTCTTACTGACAGAGGCCCAGCCTTCTATCCAATGCCACCAGTTGCCTTGTTGCAACAGGAACTGTGCTAGTTGCTTTATTTATTTGTTTTTCTCCACCAGTGTTTAGCACAACATATAAGAGCTTAATGAAAATTTATTAATGATAAAAGTGACAAAAACCCTAATTAATTTCCTTATCTTTCACTTGTTTTGTTTCTCCCTTATTAGAATGTAAATTTCTATAAGTTTAGGGCTTTTTGTTAAACAGTGAATTTCAAAAGTCCTAGGACAATTTCAAGCTAAAAGTGAACTAGGACTTTTAGAACACCTTGTATTTCTCTCATATTCCCCTGTCATACCTGTGTCCCACATGCTAGTGGTTGGTTCCTTGTTAGGAAAGATAGCTAAATGAAACTTCCTTGGTTAGGGTTTCATCTTTTCACTCTCTTATTTACCAGAGACATTGACAATAATTGCTAATGTTCCCATAGCATATTTAGATTTCCAAACTGCATTCCTCACAAAAGTTTAAGTAGATACTTTAGGCATTGTCTTCCCCCCTTTTCCCAAGAGAATACAGAGGCACAGAAAGAGCCATATAGTTAGTAAATGATGAATCTGGAAGCTTGACACTAGACAACAAAGGATGTTTCAACCTTGATCATATCACTGCCTGTTTTTCACGTAAGAAGGTATGTCAGAATTAGACCTCTGTAAGATTTAAATTAATATCCAACACTCCAAGAATTATATTTTATATAGTTTATTAATAATCACTTGAAGTAGAAGGAATAAAAGGAAATAGAAGTAAAAAACCCTAATTATCTAACAAAATTAAAACCATGTAAGTTCTCCTGCCTCTCACTTTACCTCACCTCCACCGTGCAGGAAAAAGGGAATGAGAGGTGAGGCTACACGGAACTTATATCCTTCCTACATCAGCTCATAACATGAAAAGGAACATGGGATGCTGGGAATTGGAGTTCTAGGGTACAGAAATTAAGTACACATCTCCAATGTAGCAATAGTTGATTTAAGACTGTAAAAAGTACTCTCTTCCCTGCTCCCCTTATAATTTAGCTGATGCTCAATTGGCTTCCAGTATTTTAAAATAACAATTCAACTAAGATTGGAATTCTCCATTTTCAAGATACTCCATCTCCCACCTCCAGGTAGTTTCACTGGCTGTTTTTCATTCTTCTGGGTTTCATTCTCTTCTCATTACTACCTTTTGGCTTCCCTGGTTTTCCACAAAAATCCTACTTTCTACAATACTTTCTATGCTTCTCCTGATACTAGTGCCTTGCTGCTATTGATTATCTTCAGTTTTACCAATTTAAAATGTTTGTGGGTATATAATACACACATGCATGTTTGTACGTGTTTGTCTTTATATCTGTCTGTGTGTCTGCCTGAATATTGTTGGTTGTATGCTATGCAAACAATCAGGTCTTTCATTAGACCGTGAGTTCCTCTAGGATTTCCCCTTCTTTCTATCCATAGCACATAGCAGAGTGTCTAGAACATTTAATAACTGCCTATTATTGACTTCAAAGTCTTTATCTTCTTAAACTCATTGTCTTCTTTTCTGAAATATGGCTTGCTTTTTTTTTGCTTAACTTTTTGTTTTAAATTTTATTCCTAGGGGGCAGCTGGGTAGCTCAGTGGATTGAGAGCCAGGCCTAGAGACAGGAGGTCCTAGGTTCAAATCAGGCCTCAGACACTTCCCAGCTGTGTGATTCTGGGCAAGTCACTTGACCCCCATTGCCTACCCTTACCACTCTTCCACCTATAAGTCAATACACAGAAGTTAAGGGTTTAAAAAAAATGAAAAAAAAATATTTTATTCCTCAAAGAACTGAGAAAACAGAAAAGAGAAATAAATGGAGGAAATGACCTGACATCCTTTTACTTAATACTTTTATTAATGTTAGAAAAAAAATTTGTTTTGAAAAACCCTATAGGCTCCCAACTTAATATTTATTTCTTATTTGAAGAAATATTCATTAAGTGCCTATTATGTGAAAAGCCTTTTAAAAATACAGAGACTTTTTGTATTCTAGAGAAAAATCTGGTATTCTCTAATATCTAGGTCCAAATCACTCAGTAACTATAATTGTATCTTCTAATTGATCTAAAGATTTCTAAGATTAGGTAATGTCTGAGTACTTGATAAACTGTTCATGAGTCCTTCTAAACAATAAATTGATGTCCATCCATAAAGTCTGATCACCATTCAAATTTAATGGATGTAGAAACTAAAAGAAATAATTTCATGACCACTGTCATTTTTCCCTTTCTCTTCAGTGGGTCGTTTCACCTTAGAATATCTATGTATCTTTTGGGGAATCTTACTCCCCACTGTAAAGCTGTTGTGTGTGACTATTGTCACTGTTGTGTGAGAGTGTGTGACTATTAAGGAAATAGCATTTCTATTTACAGATGTGAATTGGGATCATTATAAGCCATTTGGAAACAATCCTGCTGGCACCGTTTTCTAATTGAAATAGAGAGCAAAAGATTTTGCTGATGGAATTGAGAAAAAAGCCAAGAGCCTTCTAGTGAAGAAAGCAAAACTTGCTTAATAAACATTGTCATTTGTTCAATGACATCTTTCTGACTGAAAAAAAATCAACAACCAGTGGATAAATTGCACATAAAAGTTTTGGTTCAAAACTTGTAGAAATTATGTAAACATTACATATGACATGTGTATACAAACAAATACTTAGATCTACACTATTATCATTTTGAGGTCGATCAATTCTTAAGAGATTCTTCAAATGATGAACTTTGTAACATTCTCAATTCTGCCTTACCCAAACAATGTTCTGCTTCTCAATGTGGACATTTGAGTTGGAGATCCCCCAAATGAGAAATCTAATTTAGCCATTTCCATGAATTCATTACTTTATTAGTATGAATACATATAATTGTCCATTATAAGATCACACACTTTTACATACATAGGATCAAAGAATATCAGAATTAGAAATGTTTATGTATCTTATTTGAAGACATCTAACTGAGCCCACTATTTCCCAAAGCAGCCCATTTTTCCTTACATCAATGATCTGAAGTTTTTTTTTATCTATGCCAGAGAATAGTCTGCTTCTTTTTAAATTATTTTTCCATATTATATGTCTATATATAGTTTTTAAATTTTGTTTTCTGACATTTGGCAATCCATGTTCTCTCCCTCCCTTCCCCCCAAGGAAAGGAAGTAATATAATATAGGTTGTACATCTGTTATCATATGATAAACATTTCCATATCTGTCATGTTGTGAAACAAGGCACATATTACTTACACTAGAGAAAATTCATGGAGGAAATAAAGTGAAGAATGGTATGCTTCATTCTGCATTCTGACTCCATCAGTTCCTTCTGTGGCATTGAATAGCTTTTTTTTTTTTTTTTTTTTTTTTTTTAATCATGATTCTCTTAGAGTTAGTTGTCCTGGATCTTTGCCTTGTTGATAATAGTTAAGTCATCCATGGTTGATCATCCTACCCCCTTGTTGTTAATGTGTGTAATGTTCTCCTGGTTCTGCTCTCTTTACTTTGCATCACTTCATATAGCTTTTACCAGATTTGTTTTTGTTTTTTGGGGGGGTTCATAGTTTTCAACATTTCTTATAGCAAAATAGTATTCCATTGGATTAAATACAACTTATTCAGCCATTCCTTAAATGATAGGCGTTCATTCAGTTTTTACTTCTTTGTCACCATAAAAAGAGCTGCTATAAATATATTTGAACAGAACTAGGAGTAATCTGCTTTTCTTCAGCTCCACCCAAACTTATTTAGTCCTGCTCTTCAAGTCCAAGTAAAACAACCTGAAGTGTTTTTCTACTCTATAGCCCTTCAGAAATTCTTAAACAATGCTACTGTGTATTGCCCAAAGCTTCTTTTAAGTTAACTCCACCCCTGACAGCCCAATTTATCCCCATATGACAAGATCTTGAAACTTTCTCCAACTTTGTCACTTTCTTCCAAAGGCTCTCTAGTTTATCAGAGTTCTTCCTGAAATGTGTCAGCCAAAATCTAAATGGAAAAAAGCATTTAAGAAAGCATGATATGCTGAGCATAGTGTTTTCAACCAGGGATAAAAGTGTAAAAAGCAATATATCCCCTGCTACCAAGGAAGTCATGATTTAGATGGGGAGAAATAAAACAACTGGAAATTTTATTTTAAATCTCTAACCTTCTGTTTTAGCATCGATGCTACCCATTGTTTCTAAAGCATTAGAAAAAGAGCAATAAGAGCTAGGCAATTAAGGTTAAGTGACTTGCCCAGCATCACACAGCTAGGAAGTGTTGGAGGATAGATTTGAACCCAGGTCATCTCAGCCCCAGGCCTGCTATGTTCTATCCACTGGATTACCTGCTGCCTCAACAATTATCATTTCCATATCATGTCAAGGTTTAAAAAATGCTTTATATACATTATTTCATTTGAGCTTCATAACAGCCCTTAAAAGTCGATAAGACTGGTATCATTATCCAGATGAGAAAACAGAGACACTAAGTGACTCTCCTGTGGATAGACAACTAACAAAGTTAGGATTTAAGCCCAGTTCTTTCCAACACTGTCCAATATGCCACCTACTTTTCCAGGCTGACAAGGGCAGAAAATAGTGCAACTGTCACCCACCAGTTGAGGCAATTGCTTTCTGTGCCTTGAGGCCTCCATTTCTCACAGTTATCATAAACTTTCTAAAACAATCTGAACAAATTAGAAATTTAGAAACTATTAAGTGCATTCCAGATTGTTCAACATGGTTTCATGCATTTTTCATGGTAAAAAAGCATCCAACTTTAAAGTAGACTTTGGCACAGGGAATCACACAATTAATGCCAAGATTTCACAATAAGAAACTGAAAACCTATATTTAAGAGCTTCCTATTATTTAGGAATTTTCACTGCCTGTCTGCCTCACATTAGCAATTCAAATAGACATAGCAATGTTTCAATTTCTAAAGGGTAATGTATATGCCAGATTACTGCTACATTGATAGTAAATGAAGGTTTTACTGTGTCTCTCCCTTAATAATACAATGTATTACTTTCCTCAGCTTAAATGTATTACATTCTAAACAAGCCTCTGTTGGTTCAAGGTTAACACTTAGCCAATCAAGACTTGATGAAAGGCTGTTCTGATATTTAAGTCAACCAAGGAGCCAGGAAATAAATAAATAAATTGCATTTGCTAGCTAAGTCATTTGTGAAGCATGGTCCCATGCTTCCTAAGTGCCCCTTTGGTGATGAGATGTGATATTACAAGGTCTTTTTGTTATAACAAGTTGATATTGCTGAATGTGAGCATAGAATCATATCTCAATTCTGTTAACAGGCACATCAAAAGCAGTGTATAAAGTATGCAGGGACAAAGGGCCCTGGGCATTGCTAAATTAGATTTATCATTTGGGGTATCTACTATTCAAGTGTCCAGATTGAAAAGCAGAACATTATTCATTTAAGGCAAAATTGAGAGATTTCAGTACAAGAAAACAAAGCACTCACAGCTAAATATGGAAATTAACCCTGATCATTGATCAGAACAAACAAACAAACAAACAAACAAATAGATAAATAAATAAATAAACAAATGAATGGATGGATGGATGGATGGATAAGAGTTAACAAAAAGCAAAGCCTCTGAGGACCCAGGTTCCATAAACTCCCTAATGAAGCTGGAACTAGAAATACTTCTTTACTTGAAGCATAGGCTAGAAAATGATGGCCAAAAATGGTGAATCTGAGTAATAGCATAATACTACTCTGATTTTATTACTGCATTAACTTTTTCTTATTGATTCTTGGCTACTTTATTCAGCATTATTATAACAGCAACTGACCTATAATAATGAAGTTTCAATCAAATGAACTAATATTCATTTTCTTTTTTTTCTTCTAAAATTAACAATCATTCACTAAGCACTTTGCACTTAGCCTTAGTATTGTAAGAATACTACTAAATTCCTGATCTGGATGAAGTCCAGGTTCCTTTAGAAGATGGAAATTGTTTGTCTTGTGGAAATACTTCCCCTTGACCAAATGCCAAATGCACCTGCTCTTTTCATCACTAATGAATAAGAGGAAGAAATTAAATCCCTATCAAACAAAAAGTTTGGAAATAAAAAAATTGAAGAATTATTTGTGATTTAATAGCTTTAACTTCACTCATCTTAATCATTTAAGTTTTAATTGAATATAATTTTAATAAGAAAAAACTAATAAGAACAGATGAATTTTCCTATATTTCTTTCCTGGAATATTTTGTAATATAGTCAATATACATTAATAATATGGCATTCAGTCATATCCCTTGATCATTACCTCTGAAATAGTGAATCTATTTTTACAGTCCTCTACTCTCAAAATTGAGATTTTTAAAATAAGAGTACTTGATATATAACTGAACTACTAAACTTCAGGGCAGGAGGAAAATTAAGGGTTCTTATTCATGAGTTACTTTTAAAGGGATTGAAATTGGATACTCAGGGTTTCTGTTCTTATGAGTCATCAGGAGTTAATTAGACTTACAAACTAAAAAAAAAACAACAAAACAACAAATACTGTGTAAAGCAGATAGCACAAATTCCCATGTTATCTTTATTCTTTGCATTATAAATGTGCTGAACATGTTTAAGTAAAAGAAGCTAATTACCTCTACAAAAGATGCTGATACCAAATTTCTTCTGATGATAATGATAGAGAGATCAATAGCATTTTCTTGGGATTCATTGATCAATTTATTTTAACTGACTTCTATGTGTATATCATAAAAAATCCCTACACAAAAACTTAGTAACGTATAAGCACTGTTATATAATACAAGAGATCCTAAACTTGGACTTAAGTGGAACTGAGTTTTGTTACTTCTCTTTTTTGTTTGCTATCTGCCAACAAAAGATTCCATCTCAACTCCTAATTCTAATTAGGACAGATCATCTAATAGTCAGTGAAGTATAAATACAAATTTAAAGATCAAGAATTGAGAAAAAAAAAAAAGAAGATACAGAGGTCTCACTGATCATTGTATTTTTACATAGAAACAATCTTCTCTTAGATGTCCTTGTGTGAGAGTCACGAGACCCAAACCACACAGAGCAAAAAGCCCTGGCACTCTGGCAAACAGTATCCCTAAGAGTATCACAGTGTGAGATGATAGCTCCAAGGAACCATAAAAATTGGGGAATTGATATACCTTTTGGAAACTGGGGACAGGGGATTATGACTGATTGGCTATGGCTACAAGGAAATGAAAAGTACAAGACAGGATTATAAGAAAAAGACTGATACTTACAATGGTCAAAAAAAAGGGAAAGATTCAGCAAAGGGCTGGGTTTACTTGGGAAAAGAACTTTGATACAATGGGAGAACCTACCACTACAAAAGGGTACTTAACATCTGATTGAGTCTGCTAGCCTTACCTAACTAGGACCACCAAGTATTTTAAGGGCTATTGTTAGTCTGAAATTTATAAGTCTGAGATCTCCCTCTGGGAGAAACGTCTCATGTGACAAGGTCAAACTTGGGTGTCTTCAATTCTCACATTGCTACAAATTTGGGGTTTCCAGAATTCAAGTTCACAGTAGACAGAAAATAAGATGATAGTTTCTGAGAATGTATTGCATTTCTGGAACATTTTTTGAAAGTTTTTTTTTGTTTTTTTTTTTTGGTGGCAGGAGAGTTAATTTTGTTATTTTTAAATTAAAATATTATTTTAATATTCTAGGTGATTTTTGTTGAAGAATCTCCATCTGATGAATTAGATGAATTTGATTGGCACCTCTTGTATGGTTTAAACTTCAAAGAATTGCCTAAGGCTTTTCAAAATGAAGTATCTTGCTCAGGGTCTAATAGCAAGTATTGTCAGAGCCAAGACTTGAGCCCATGATCTAGATTAAAATAACAAAATTATGGCCTCTTATTTAAAGTTAGAACACACCTACTAGGGAGCATTGGGGTGAAAATGAACTTACTCTAGTACTGGAAACATGATCAATAGGGTTTTCAACTGCATTGGTTAGTAGTATTAAACAACCCCCATGGATCTCAAGCTTATATCATAAAGGGATACAACTGCATCAAAAGAATGGAAAAGACAATCAATAGTTCTCTGAAGAGGATATTCAAGAAGATAACAAAATCAAACCAGATGAAGAAACTATGTGTAATAGTTAAGGTGAATTGGAGGTCCTAGTAAAGGGAGGGAAAATTAATGTTGTTAGGCTGGTATTATTAAAGCTGGGTATCACCAGAATATAATTCCAAAATGGTATGCTTTAATTCATTGAAACATCTGTCATCTCTTTAAGTGGTATCTCCTTCCAACTGTGTAGATTATAGCCAAGCCATGCATTATTTTTTTCTCTTGTCCATGTCTTTCTATAGGTATGCAATGTACTGGGCTTTCTCTTCTAACTTCTTGGTAATATATAATTACCAATGGAGTACATGGGCTCTGTAATGGTTATCCCTTTCCCTAGTTCTATGACTGGCCCACTTCCTTTTTCTAGTCATATATCTTTTATATAACATTATGCTACATTTCCTATACAATTCTTCAATGGTAATAGGCTGCAGCCTACTCATGGTCCATATGTGCCTCACCATTTTATTCTTTCAATGAGCTATAACTCTAAATCTACTCATCTTTGCCTGAATGCCCATTGCTTTATTTAGGTTTCTAACTGTTTATTCAAAAGATTTACATTTCTTTCTAATCTCTTAAAAGCTTCTTTGAAAATCTTTATTCCTGTCCTAATTTCCATCTTTACTTCTTTCTTTTATTAGTAACCTAAAGCACCATGGAAGTTATTGTAATGGTTCTATTATCAATTGTTTGGGTTAGTTGTTAGTGTTATCTATAATCATCTTTCTAGAAATATCCTATGTAGATGAATAACAAAGGTTACATCAGAATTGAGTTTCTTACTCAGTTCCTGAATGTCATACTGCTTTAAATACACTCAAATTTCACCTTTTTTTGTTTTTAATAAAATTCCATGTTTGAGAATAATATTTTGTTTTTGGTTTATTAAAACCAAACCCTTTACATAGTTTGTCTATCCTTGTCTTGATATTTGGATTGTTTATTTCTTCCCTTTCACACACACACACACACACACACACACACACACACACACAAATATCTTAACCCTCTGCCCCCCCAAAAAAAAACTTAAAAGGAAAGAAAAATATCATTATTTCATTGTCTTGATGGCTATAAAAGCCACCAATGAGACAGCAGAAATATTTTCACCAAGAGCAGAGAATTTATCCATGTTAAAAAAAAATCACAGGATCTGTATTCTTTAGTCTTTTTATATCTAAGTTGCCTCTTTTGTATACTTTTGAGGATGTATATATTATATATATGTGATATATATTTTTGTGTGCATATGTATGTATGCATTGTGCACATATGTACACACTCCATATATATCTCTGTGTATATATGTAGTATGTATATGTGTATATATGAGTGAGTATCTATACCTAACTATGTATATTTGTGCTCACAATTCTATATAACATCCCAATTATGGTAAGCATAATTAAAATTACCTAAAGAGAATGATTTTGGGATAAGAATATCAGTTTAATGTTAATATCCATTTTTTAGTTACACCAGCATCATAACTGATAAAATGCCATAGATATATGGCCTTCTCAAATGATGATGGATTCCCAATCCTGGTAAGGCAGATTAATAAATACTTCAAGTGGCTCATTATTCAGCCCCTCCCTTGAACATCCCAAGACATTTCCAGTTGGTGAATAACTAATTAGAAGGTGGTTCATCAAACCCTCAAACCTTCCCCACACCAACAGCTTGGCAGGTAAAAGTTTGCAGGCGTTCTATAAATGAACATTCTTTGAGATTCCTGAGGACAATGAAAATGCAAAAAGCCATAGACTGGATTAAATTTCTGACACAGATCTCAGACACTGGAATGCACAATAATTCTTCCTGATATACAGAAATTGGAGCCTACTATGGGTCTCTGACATAAAATTTTATATAGTCTATGACAAAATAAATTTTTACATTTCTGATAAATCTAGAGTATAACAAAATTATTATATGCCCTTTTCTTGATACTTTAATTCTTTTAATGGAACTTAAAATATCAATTTTTAGTTACTGCATCATACCACTGGTTTACATTGAACTCAAAGTCCACTAAAACTGCCACATGACTTTCTCTAGAAATTTGCTCTCAGAATATTCCTCCATGATATTCTAATAAAATTGGCTTTCTGAATCCAGATATCTAATTTTATATTTAGTCTTATTGAATCTAATCTCTTAGATGGGCCATTGTTCTACCCTGTCAAGATATTTTTAGATCCTTATGCTATCTTCATTGATTTTAATAATAATAACATTACAAGATTCACGTCATCTAAAAATATAACAAAGTTACTTTTATCTAGATTATTATTTTTTTAAATGTTGACCAGTTCCTAAAAAGTAATCATTTCTAGGTTTATGTTAACTGAGAAATTGATCTCAAAAGAAGTAACTGAAGGATTTGTCTTTTGGTTCCTTTGTTTAAATATTTCCATTTATACTGAAATATATGACCAGCTAACCTACATATCTCCATTTGGCCCACAAGGGCAGCATGAAATGTTTTGTAAAATACTTGATTGTTAAAATTTTTGAAACAATTTAACTGTTTCCTTTATTTGCACTCTTTGATCCGTGAATTTTCCATAAATGACAGTGGGGAAGTTTGAAAGAAGGGTACATATAGGAGGGAGGTTGGAGAGAAGGTAATGATTTAATGGTTACAACATTTTAGAACTTAATCTCTCATTTATATAGAATAATCAAAGATATGATTTAAAATGAAATAACTTAGATTTGTACATTTCCTTAAAGTTTGCAAACATTTTCTCTCTATTACACATTTGTCCTAGTAAAAGTTTTTCTTATTATTCTACAAAATAATGACTATCTTTAGCTCCCACAGCTAGTAGTTTATAGAGATGGGATGTGAACATTAGTTCTCTGACTCCAAGTCTAGGGTTCTTTAAATTATATCATTTACCCAGAAACCTTTTTGCTACTGCCAATAGAGGTGGTAGCAAAAGGAAATGGCACTGGATAAAACCTTTGAGTTGCAAAGTCTGTGTAGAAATTATTCTGAGGTAACAGGTTATAACTTCATTACATTTCAGCTAATTTTTCTTGTAGAAAAAAATTGTACCTGTGATTGTATATATTTGTCTGTCATATTCTATTTTAGTTCTTAATGTGTGGTACTTCTGCATTGTAGAAGAAGCATTGCATTTTATCAGAGAACATGAGTTTGAATTTCATCTCTGCCATATACTAGTTGTGTGATGCTGGGAAAATTGTGTCAACTCTTTATGTCCTAGTTTCTTCATTTGTGAAATGAAGGACTTATAATAACTAACACTCAAGGTTCCTTTTAGCTTTAAAACCGTGATCCCCATGACCTCCAGGGGAGAATATCCTTTAACAGACCTTTATCAGTTATCTTATTTTAATGGAAGACTATCCCATTGGTAGGGAAAAAAAAAGAGGTAGAGCCAGTCTAGGGCAACCATATATAATTAAACATGGGGTTGAGGGTTATGGTTTGAACGCTGTCTAGGTTCAGTCAACTGCAGCTATTTAGGAGTCTGGTTTCAGTGAACCAGGATAGATTCCCTTCTAGCATATGTCATATGAATTATTCCTCCTCTTTCCCTCAGTGATTTATTGACCTTGATATAGACAAGTCTATTCTAATTTTGACCTAATCTTCATATTTTTAAAGTAGAAAGAATTGTCCTTGTTATTTACTTCAACATCTTTTCAAACAGTCAGCCACATGCTTCTTCTTAATCTTTTGTACAAATGGCCTTTTTTGTTGATCTTCAAAGTTCAGACACTTAATGTGTTAACCTCATAATTCTAAATGTGAAAGATATAATAACTGTTTCCCTTTAGTATGCTTTTGAATAAATATTAAAATGATGTTTCTTTCACCAAAGTTGAATTGAGGTAAATTGTTTAATGAACTTTAATTTCAAAGTGAGGGCCACTGGTTTTAACGTAACATAAGCCAGTTATTTTATTCTCTTCCATGGCCAGACTAAAATCCTAATCAATGCCCATCTATAAAAAATGAACTTATTTACCATTATACCTTGTGGGTCAGACTGACTATAAAATAAATATATAAGGGGACCAATGCAAACTAGGCCCAGAATTTACACTGGGTACACTGGAGCAATGATGTGAATGACTTGTAATATCAAGGTGAGAAATGTAAATTTTATCTATAAAGTCTAAAAAGAAAATTCTTGAAAAAGAGAGTGATGTGGTCAGATTTGTGTTTTATGATATTTTCATATGATCTCTGAAAGATGGATGGAAGAAGAAAAAAAGCTAAAAGTTGAGATCCAAATAGGAAGCTGTTATAGTCACCCATGGAAGGTATTGAGAGCCTGCACTAGTGTGGTTATAGTCTGAATGAAAGAAGAAAATGATGATTGGGATTATAGATAAAATGATGAAGTAGGAGAAAATAATTCAGATAAAATCCTCCCAAAACTAACCCAATATCAATTGAAGAATTTGCATTGATAAACAAATGGGAAATCAAGGGAACAATTACAGTGGCTCATATTTCCTGCCTGAGATCACAAAAAGAATACTGACACAAGACTAGTCTGGGATCACAGACTCAGTGTTCAGAGCTTTAAACCATAATTGTAATATGAAAATTCCAAAGGTAATTACAAACCCAGTTCTAGTCCTAAAGCAGTAGTTATACATTGCTATTGGCAGCATTTCAGTTTTTCTGAGTGTCTTAGGTACTGAGGGACACTAAGAATTCCTCAAAAACATCAGCCTAAAGTTGATCATCTACTCATTCAGTCTCTGGTCCAGGCAAAAAGATTGAGTTGGAAGCCTGGAATCAGTGGATTCATTTCCCAGAGCTCTGAGCTAGGGCAGTGAGGCAAGATGCTGAGAGGTGATCATGGACTTTGTCCCATGCCCAGTCAATGATTTACTAAGGGGCAAGGACTTTAAACTCCTTGCAAACAACTTAAAGTACAGAGACACCTAGAATTTGTTTTAGGCTCATCCCAGGTATTGTTTATAGTTCAGATCTAGAACATGAACTCAATGCCCAGCCTAGAGCAGATTATGGATGTGGTCCACTGTCTATGAAATAAAAGTTTGAAAAAATAGAAATAAATTTAAGATATTTCCTATAAAGAACAACTGTTCTAGAAAGTAGATCAAAGTTAAATGATTTTCGACTCACTGGGGTAATTGAAAGCTATGCCCCTCTTCCAAATCTTAGACATCATGTTTAAAGAAAACATGAAATATCTCTTAGGACCAATGAGTAAATTTAAAGTAGAAATAATTTACTAGTCACTACCTAAAAGAAACTCTAAACTCAAAAGTCATATAAAGATCATAGTCAAAATCCAATGATATAGGTCAAAGCAAGATATTTTGGTCTTCTAGAAAGAAAGAATTATAGTACTAATCAGATCAGACAAGTCTTAGCAACTGTCGCATAAATGGAGTATATAACATAAAATCTAAATTCCAAAACATGAAATATATTGGCTTACAAACAAAAATATTTTAAAGGAAAAATTCTGTTAAATGTTGCAATAGAAAAAAATGGACTTCATGAAATACAGAACTACCAGGCATTCCTGATGATAGTATGAAAGCTTAGTAGTAATTTAAAAATACAAACATAGGAGTGCAGAGAAACATAAAAAGGCTAATAAGTGAATAATCAGAAATGACTTTATAAAGATAAAGCGTCTGCATTCTTCAAGGGTGAGATGATACAAATATCACCTAAGAAGAAATACCTGCAAGTCATCGAGGGATTCAGATAAATTAAAGGGATTAAGATTAATTTTTAATATCTTTCAATGATCTTAAAACAAAGGAAAGGGAGAAGAAAATAAGGTACTGAGAAATAAGGGGGTGACATGTTATACAATTGGTAGACACAAATGGAAGTTTGTATAGACAATGATAATTAAGGTAAAAATCACTTGAAAACATTCTGAATTGATACAGAGTAAAGTGAGAAGAGTAAAAGAACAATGAATAGTAAAAATAATATTATGATTTATCAATGATTTTCAAAACCTTAAGAATTCACCATCATTCCAGTGGAATTATAAATTAGAATAGTTTATATCTCCTCATTAGTGATAAATTAGGTAGGCAGAATAAGACATACATTTTTGTACATGGCCAAAGTTGGAAAGTGTTTTGTCCATCTATGTGTATTTATTACAGTAGTTTTCCTTTCACTTTTTACTTTTTCCAGTGTTAGGAGGATAAAAGAGATGTCAAATATTTATTAAATGAAAAAAATGAAAATAAATGAATCTCTACCACCAAAGGGATCTATCTATCTATCTATCTATCTATCTATCTATCTATCTATCTATCTATCTATCTATCTATCTATCTATCTGACTCCCTGANTCTATCTATCTATCTATCTATCTATCTATCTATCTATCTATCTATCTGACTCCCTGACTGCCTGACTGTCTGTCTATCCATTTATTTATATTTGAAAATAGAGATGTCTACAATAGCTATTATCCAAGTATTTCATAACAACCTAGTCAGAAAACTAATTCTTCTATCTTAAAGTAACCCTAAAAATACCATTGATGTAATAAAAGAGAAATTTTTAATTGAGCTATCATATTATCTTAGTAGAGTGGTCTTAGAAACTATTGGAATGGGAGTGATGATACTGTTATGTGAGGCTCAATGATTCTACAGAATGAGTGCCATCAACTTAACTGCTTAAGTATTTTAGAAGCAATTTAAAATCCAAGTGCTAGATTAATACAAGACTGCTATCATCATAGTACTCAGACTTTTAGTCTGGAAATATGTTCATTTTTATCCCCTTAAACACAAGATAAGGATATCATTGAAATAATTTAAGGTCTATTTATTTTCTTGTTGTTTAGAGGAAATTACATGGGAAATTCTTTTATCTGTTGCATTTTATAGATTGGACTAGAGGAAAGACCTTTATGATTTGATTTCTGTCAGTCAATTAGTCTGCTCCAAACTTGTTTCCTAAGAGCCATACAGCCTATATTAATGCATGCACATGTATGTTACATATTACGTAATTAATATATTCTATTAGTAATATCATAAAATTTCGAGCTTGAAAGGATTTTAGAGGTATTCTAGAATATACTATGCAGATGAAGAAATATTAGGCCAGAGGGGTTATTGAATGGTACTCAAAATAAATAATGATAGATCCAGGAGTAGAGTCTATTATCTCCTATTTTTCCAGTCCTTTGTTCCTTTCGATATATGTGGGCCATAGTTTGCCCATCATTAGTATAGGGGAAAGGGAAGGAATGGACCTTTATTTATTAAATGCCTACTTTGTGCCAGTCAATATATTAAGCACTTTACAAATATTATCTCATTTGATATACACAACAGTTCAGTAAGGTAAAAGCTATTATTATCCCTACTGATCAACTGAGGAAAATGAGAAAGACAACAATTAAGTGAAATGACCAGGGTCAAAAATCTTATTAACTATCTAAAATGAGATTTAAACTCAAGACTTTTTGACTCTATGCCCAGTGTTCTATCTCCTTGCCTAGGTATTTAGGTGATGTGTGTAAGTGATCTCAATCTGAACAAGTGAAATTGCTATATAATAACTTTCTTTTTTTTAAAAAAAGTAATGTTAAAATACACAATTTCATGTAATAAATACATAGAGTTAATCTTGAATATATGCACCATAGTTAATTAGACCCTCTGGAGATATTTTTCTTTTATATTCAATTGTGAATTTTATTTAAGCAAAACATCTGTAATAATATTTTTTAAAGTCCTTACTTTCCATCTTGGAATCAGTACTCTGTATTGTTTCCAAGGCAGAAGACTAGTGAGGGCTAGGCAATGGAGGTTAGGTGATTTGCCCAGGGTCATAGAGCTAGGAAGTACCTAAGGTAAAATTTGAACTCAGCGCCTCCCATATTTAGGCCTGGCTCTCAATCCACTAAGCCACCTAGCTATCCCCATTTTTATTGCTATTTAAAATGTTTGACCATTTTGATATGTCATTTTAATTGCCAGAGCCCTAGATGTTTCCAATTATTTTTTGTATTAGTTGCTTTACTTTAATATCATGAGCTTAGATTTATATTTGAATAGTATTTTTGACTTGATAATGATGTCCCTTAGAGTAAAGTTATTTCTCCAAGAGACTAAATGATAAAGTTTATATTCTTGTATGAAAACTAATATTTACCAAGTATTTGGTAGATAATGAGGGGATAGTGGGGGCTAACATATCTTCTAGATGAATGTATTAAGACCCACATATGTTATGAGTTTGGAGAAATTTTATCAATCCAAAATAATATGTATATATAGCTTTAAGTTTTGCCAACCACTTTCCTTACACCCTGTCACTTGAGCTTCACTAGAACCCTATGATACCTATTATTATCATCCTGGCTTAAAAATAAAGAAATTAAGCCTGAGGAACTGTGACTTTCTGAATATTCAAAAAGATTTAAATATCTGAGATGGATTGTGAATTCAGGTCCTCCTGAGTTCCACCAAGTTATCAGTTCTACTACATTATGTCTCCTTCGTTGCCCCTGAACCTTAATGAGTTGCTTCTATAATATATTTATAGTTTAATATGAATTTGCAAAAATGTTTTCATTGCTAATCAGGTAGAATTATGCTAATATATTGCTTGGAATTTTTGTAACATTATTGTTGTAAATGGGTAACATCATGGATCATAGATTAAGAAGGAATGTTGGGGCTAAAAGATATTTCAGAGACCATCTGGCCTAACCACTTAATTTTAAATATGAGGAAACAAATGCCCAAGAAGATTCAATAGGTTACCCAAATCACACAGATAGTGAATAAGAGAAAACAGGATTTGAACCCAAAAGAACTAACTCCAATGACAATGCCTAATCCACTGTGTTCCAAGTCCTTCCTTAAGTCCCTCTGTCTACACATGTGTTTATTTCTAACAAATTCTATATTTTTTATTATTATTGGAATTATATTTAGTCTTCATTGAAAATAGAAATATCATATTCTAGAGAATGGGCATTCCTTTTCAATGCTCTGGTGACACATATTTGTAACATAAAAATACTACTTACCATATATACACATCAAATTTTATATATATGTACATATATATAAATTTCCATCTGAAAAAATTCCAAATTTAATGAATAAATAAATCTTAAAGATACTTTCCAAATATGCCAAGTAAAATAAATTTACATATTTTATCATTTTTAAAGAAACAAAACTTAAGTAGCTGTTTAGGGGTTAAAGATGAATAGAATACTTCGTTTTCCATTTTATTTTTAGGGACTCATGTCATGTACATTGAAATAAGAGTGTAGTACAAAGGAGCTTTGAAGAAAATGAAAGAAATTGTGTGTTCATGGTGGTAATGAACATCATAGTTTTAGGTTAAAAGCATTTTGGGGGAATCGATTTACATTGGGAGTGTTGAAAGTGGTTGTCATTTTCCCAGTGTTTATGTGATTCTCCATCAAGGTACTGTCTACACATAAGTCAATACTCAAAAAATGCTCCTTGATTTCATGCACTTTAGGGGGGGAAATGAAAATAGTGTCTATAGTGATTAAGATATCAACTTTAACATTGTATCCCTTTGAAAACATTTTGGAGGATATTCCAGAGACTCATTATCAAATAATTCTTTACATAGAAAAATCTTCAATAGTATTAACAATAATATCAACAGTGACATTTATGTGGTGCTGTAAGCTTTTTAAAATATTATATATACATTATCTGAGACCCATATCACATGTGGGATAAACTGTTGTCATTCCCTCTTCACTTGAGGAAATTGAGACAGGTTTTTTAAATCACTTCATGCGGAGCTGTTAAATGTCTTGTAATGGGAATTGAACCCAGCTCTTGAAGATGACTATCATACATGATGATAATTAAAAGACTTAAGAATCTCAGAAACCTTTATCAACATATTTTTGCTTGAACTGTTATTCCAAATTATTAGTAAATGATATTCATTTATTTTCTTTACAATCCAGATTTTATAAAGGGTATATATACTATATATAATATTTCCAAACTGTGGGTTAATAGAACTGTGATGGTGTGTGACAAGTCTTAATCAGTCTATAAAACTTTTAGTCCAAAAATCTTTTTTTCTTAATGTGAATGAATAAATATAAATATAAGATCCTGTATTTACTTATGTACATGTAATGCCTATATGTGAATTAATGAATGAAAAATATTGTTTTAAATGCCTACTATGTACAAAGTAGAATGCTAAATACTCAGGATATGAATAGTAAAGTAAGGCAATCATTGCTTAGAAAGAGTTCACATTCTTATAGAAAGAGAAAAATGTATAGAGAACCCTGGTCTTTTGGGTGTAGTGGAAAAGCAGATGGCAATGTCTTTTTTTTTTTTGACCATTTTTTTTAACATTTATTAATATTCATTTTTAACATGGTTACATGATTCATGCTCCACCTTTCCCCTTCAACCCCCGCACCCCCCCCCCCCCCCCGC
>NC_058132.1:606958859-607203013 GCF_016433145.1 Gracilinanus agilis | reverse complement strand
GTAGCCAGACAAGCATTGAGCTGGAACCCTTCAGGGAGGAGGAAAGTCGGAAGATCAAAACCGACCTGGCGAAGATCTGCCGAAAATGAAACAAAAACGGTCGGAATGACATGGGCCCAGCTGGGGGAAGTTGCCCAGAACAGAGTCTGCTGGCGTGAGATGGTTGCGGCCCTATGCTCCTCTGGGAGCCAACAGGAATAACAAGTATATATATATATATATATATATACATGTCTTTTGGTCAAATGATGCCTTCTTTAATGGGGAGGAGGGAAGAAAAGGAGGGAGTTAACTGGGTATACAAATATAATGAATAATTAACAAAAAAGAGGTGACACAATCTGAAATTTGAAAGGAGGTAAGAGTTCCACAAAGCAGGGATAAGCAGTAAAAGTAACCCAGTACTGGAGACAACCTAGACGAAATGGAGACAAGAAGCATATTATGTTACTGAGAGAATATATATGCCCATTTGGCTTGAACAAAGAATGCATTAAAGGAAGTAATGTTTAATCAGACCAGAAAATAAAATATACTAGAGGCAGATTGTGAAGGGATTTAGATGTCACAGAAAGGAAGTTGCATTTTATCCTAGAAGCAACAGAGAATCACTGAAGCTTTTTGAGAGGGTGATATGGCTAGACCTGTGCTTTAAAAAATGTCAATTTTGCAGTCACATGTGGGATGGATTAGAAAAGAGAGTTTGAATGCCAAGAGACCAATTAGGAAGGCATTTGAGGAGTCCAGGTGAGAGTGAGGGCCCTTTATAGCATGGTTATCATTTGTATGGAGAGAAGGGGTAAATGTTGTAGGAGTTAAAGGTGACTATAATGGGTAATTTTCAAAAAGATTACAATTGTAGGTTATAAAGGGATGATCATTTCTTTTTGTCTATCTCCTATAATACCTTTTTTATTAAAAAGTACAAACTTTTAAAATATTTTTTCAAAAATAATTTTTAAGATAAGTGTTCCATTTCCATTTTAGGCATATAAAGACAGATTTTACCTATCTATTTCTTTCTATCTGTCTGTCTGTCTGACTGACTGTCTATCTATCTATCTATCTATCTATCTATCTATCTATCTATCTATCTATCTATCTATCTATCTATCTTTCTGTCTACATTTAGCTATATATACACTGTTCAAACTCAAATGAATTGCATTTATTTATTAACATGGGGAGAGAAACTTCACATTCTGAGTTTGCAGTTTTTTCTTCTCCACTAAGAGGCTAACTAGAAATAAGACTATGCTAATTAAATTATAGAATTCCCTAGATGTGAAGAATCAAACTCTTACCTAGTCCCCATTGATTAGATTATAGATAGCTTTTACTCGGTTCACTATTTATTTGCATCATTGACAGGCAAAACTGGTCTACAAATTTATATAAAATTATTTTAAAGATATAATTAAATAGTTCTTTAGATATTTTTAAGCAATCTAATTGAAGAGTATGTTTACTCTATGGAATGAATGCAGGACAGGAAGTTATCCTTCAAGTTCTCATGCTGGATTTCAGATTGATATGCTTGGTGTATTCCTCACTTAATTCCTTCAAATCCTATTTGTTCAAATCCTGCAAAGCTCTTTAACTCAATTGGCTTATTTTTATTACTCTATTGTTTCTATGTGTTGTGGATATTAATAAATACTTGTACAGTGATTTGAAAAGGAAAATATGTCATATTATTAGAATCATTAGTATGATTAATACTAGTAAAGTTAATGAAATAAATAGTAAATTTCAATAGTGTTCCCTCAAAAGTTGCTTGATCAATATTATTTCTGATTTTTTTCTGATATCTCGTAGGCAGCTTCTGCTCATTATACCTATCATTTGTAAATCAGTTAAGTCATATGAGATTTGCCAATCACTTTTTGTTTAATTTAAAAATTTTAATGTCTGTTATCTGAAGAACAATTTGGTACAAAATGATATAAATAGCAAAATTAATTTTCTCAATTCTTCCTAGAAATCCAAAGCCTTATTCTTCTTTTCCCCTCTAATTTCAAAATACAGCTTTATTCATGTACTTTAGCAATTTGCTTTTTATAATTCCTGTAGAATTTTCTTATATTTTCTGGTGTTCAAACTTTTATAATCTGTCCATTTAAATGAAAGCTTTATGTAATGGGGAAATATGCACAAAATGGTCAGTGAATGTCCTCCAAAGGACATGCTTTCTATCTTATTTTATTTTTGTACTTAGAGGACTGTGCTCATGTTGCTGAGCTTTTTAATTACTCACTTCCCTCCCCCAATTCCTCCTCTCTTTTATTACTTCCCTTCCCATCACAACGCCTTTTTATCCCTCTCCTACATCTCTTTAGGGTCTTTTAATCAGGGCTCCAACTTTTCCCTTCCTTCAAGGGAGGGACTTTAAAAGGTGGGTCTGGAGTTCTGAGTGCTCTGTTGTTGGTGTAGGCAGGTTCCAGAATCCTGAAGTTGGCCTATACCCAGGCTCTGAACCTGGTATAATAGAGGCAAGGATGGTTGACCAGCACTCCTCTGTGTGCAGTTTTGCCTTATCCTGTGAAAAATCAACTCTCTCTGACTATCTTTCAAGTTGTATTCAGTGGGATAGCCCCCTCACTCCATCTTGCTGTTAGTTTTTGACTTTTGTCATTTTGAAACACTTTTTAAAGATTGGTTTGGAAGGATTTTCAGGGTCATTTCAGTTTTCACTGCTACTAAACTGCTATCTTGGCTCTGTTGCTGAGTCTTATATTTTAGATTTGATGTGTTCCTCATATATGAACATAGTTAGACACATTTATCCACTTTTAATTATTTTATGCTTAGAAAATGTTAAATGTGGAAACATTTTGGCTGGATGTTTTATTAAATTATAATCCTTATGTTTAGAACTATGGATTTTGAGTCAAAGGTCTGAATTTAAATGCTGCTGCAAATAGGCACCTGTATGACCTTGGAAGAGTCAAACAAATCTCTCCCAGTCTTAATTTACTCTTAAATATAATGGGGGGGGGAGGAGGTAGACTAAATAATGTCTGAATTACCTTCAAGTTATTAATATAGAACATGGAGTACCGAAAGAAAAAGAAAAAATAGTCCTCAAAATCTGCCCTTCAAAATAAAAAATTCTTAACCTTTTATGACACAAAGGTATCTATGATACCTTTGGTAGTCTAAGAGATGTCTATGGATCTCTTCTCAGAATGTTTTTTAAAACCTAAAATGAAATATATGTGATTACAAAGGAGATACATGACAATGAAATAGTTATCTTTTTTTTTTTAATTCATGGACTCCAGATTAAGAATACCTGTTGTCTAAATTGTGTTTCTCCACATGCTTAAAAGAATCATACATTCATGAGAACAAATTAAAACTGGGAAAGCAATTCAAATTGTTTCCTCAGATTTAAACAGACATTTATTGTGTTAGATAGAAAATTATTAAGTATGAACTACATGGTTTGGCTTCATTGTATGATTTTATATGTATTAATCATGCCATTACTAAACTGTAAGCTTCTAGAGGGTTGGGTCTGTATCTTAAGGATCTCTGTATTCTCTACTTCATCAAGCATGGCACCTGGTATCAAGGTGCTCGCACTTTTCTTTCTGTATCCACCACTCTCTCTTTATATTTGGCTTACCAAAATTTCAAGAAACAATTATTATGCATTTCAGAAATGGCTAACTCAGCTACAATCCATAGTGAATTTAACAAAACCAAAGGGTTGTATTCTCTAGGAGGTGTTTCCAAATTAAAAATGCAAACTACATGTGTTGGAAACACATCAGTTTGTAATTGGATCCTCCCTGAGGCAGTTGAAACATGCACTCTGGACATGGCTTTTACTCTTGCAATTACTGTAAAATTAATGGAAAAAGGAGTATCTACTACAATATCTCTCCTGTCACAAGGTAGACTATTTTTTGGCTTCCTAGGAAATTTCATAATCACTTTAAAAAAGGTAATTCAAAAAATTTATTTTTTTCTGGTATTAAATCCTAGGACATAAAAAATTTTAAAAAATTGTTTAAATTCATGAGGAAGGGGAAGAACTTTTTTTTTCTTCATCAGGAAAGAACTCTCAGGTCAGCAAGAGAACAAATAAAATAGACACAACAGTGTGGCCAGCCATTTCAAATCCATGGCTCTCAGTTTCCTTGGCTATGAAATGAAGAGAACAGGCTCTAAACTTACATCCCACTAACACACTCTATGATTTTAATACAAATGATACACACATACACACACACTCACAATCCCAATAGATTTCAAATCAGAAGCTGGATCATTTAAGTATATAAGATCATATCATGCAGAAAGTTAATTTCTATATTTTATTTCTTTTGAAACATTTAATTAAAGATATATTTCCAAAAAAGCTTTCATTTAGCTTTAAAATTTTTTATTAATTATTTTTTCATATATGTATTTATTTATGGAATTATTTACAAGTGCCTTAGTCCTCCAACCCCTTCCTTCTCTAAATCATAGGAGGCATCATCAAGGAGATTGATATGTATATATATAAATTATGCTTTTAATATTTCCATTTTTTAAGTTCATTCACAAGTTAGTGTCCATAGATTTATATATATAGTAGTAATATAATTCAGTATAATACAGAGTCCTGATGCTTTGTTGTTAGTATTATTATTGTTATTACTATTATTATTTTAAGAAATGGCACTCTTTCAAATAATGTATTTATAAATGAATTCTAATATCTACATTAAAGAAAACTTATTTTGAAAGTGAATAATCATATGGGGAGGAAAATTGTGAGAGACTAAGTGCTTACTTTCCCCCATGTGTATCATAACTTCCCTCTGGGCAGAAATAAGACCTTGTTTTTGTTTTAGAACTTCTAAAGCTTCTAACAAATATAATAACAGGTGCTCAATAAACAGGCAGGTGATCAAAATGAACTCAGGATAAAGGTTGTTTATTGATGTTTAATTTTGTTTTGTTTCAAATGTAGAATTGGGTGTTTTCTATAGAAACAGTAGGAGAGGGATCACTATGCTTTGAATCAGAAACCTTGGGTTAGAATCCATCTTACTGGCTGTATCAGTGTGGGCAAAGAATTTAGTCTCTCTGAAACTCATTTATATATACATGTATATAAAGTGTGTTTCAAGTAATGTTTGTTTATGAATGAATTCTAATACCTACAAAATGGGAAACATGTTTGAAAGTTAATAATTATATGGGTAGGAAACTTACGAAAGACTAAGACACACACATATACATATATACAGATATATGTACATATAGAATAATTATATGACATACATCTTCAAGTTGTTAAAAGAAAGTGCTTTGTAAGCCATTAAATGCTTTGTAAATATGAATTTTTAAAAATTTTTCATCACATTATGGTTTGAATTGTTTGTATGGAAATGTCATTTTTTGTTTATTATTTAAACTTGGTTTGACCAACTCTAGAATTGAAGTGGACACTCATGGACCCAACCCCAATATTGATCTTCAGGGGAGCTTTGACCAGCTTTGCTTCTGGATCACCCTTTCCTAAGTAGCCAGGTGGCTCCTTCACCTCCCTAACCTTTGTGGGTTTAATGCATTTTTGCTGGACTTAATAGACACTCAATTTACTGTAGTGCTGCTGCAACTATAAGTTCCTCGTGATCCACCAGCTTCACTTTGCTCTAGTAGTGGGGATTACAGCACCCAGCCTCAGATATTTTCCATGGCTTACATTTTTAAAAGTTCATTTATGCAATGCTTATTCACAAAAATCTGATACCCCCTCTCACAATCCAGCAGCCATAAACTTCTTACAGTATTGATGACAAAGTATTCAGAGGTCCCCCCACTACCCTTTCATCAGTACAGATGACCTTTCTTATTCCTCATGTTTTATTTGTACTATAATGCTATACTCTCAGTAGACAATATGCTCTAGATGGTACGGAATCATAAAGAGTTATTGCACTGACCAAATGATAATTATGATTAATCAATCCAACATAATTGTTGGCTGCATCCTTGAAAAAGTAGATATTATTAATGCTTTTAAGAATTTTGCATATTTTCAAGCACATGTTGATTTCTATTTCCAAAGTTATGAAATGAGCGAGCAAAGGACTCATCTTAATATAGCCATCATTTTTTAAATGGCAACTATTTTAGACATGCAAAATGCCTCACATTTTAAAATACTGTCACTCTGCTTTGGTATTACCAATATCCCCAAGTACATTACTTAATGTTACTACTTTAGTAACACTTCACGTTTTAATTATACAGTTTGCATTTACAAATCACTGGAATGCTGTAGAACAACCATAAAATACTCACTTTAGGTATGCTATGATTTTTTAAATTAAAATCAATTCCGTGTTATGATTCTGTAGTACTTGTTTTGCCTAACCCTTGAATTTTAATTTATACAAAATTCAATCAAAGCTTACCACAAAAATGAAGGGCAATTTTTTTTGCTAATAGATTTTGTGAATTATTTAAGGATTTTTATTAACTATTTACTGGCTAGGGGCTGCACAATTTTAGTACTTACATTAAGATGAAAGGGAGCATTTCCCATAGTAACTTTGTACTTTGTGTCCGTTTGTATGTGCCTGTGTAGTTATTCTGTTTAATGAGAGCACATAGAATATTTTCTGAGAGCTGAATTTTTGTATTACTCCAGAAATCTTTTTTCTAATCATCCATAAACTTTCCTTGTCACTTCCAATGACTTTAGGCAATATTAAATTACAAAAAAAAAAGCCACTCTCATTTATATAGCATTTTTAATTTTACGAAGCACTTTCTATCATATCATTTTCACAACAACCCTGTGACATAGGTGCCATTATTAAATTTATTTTATAGGTGAAGAAATTGAAGCTGATAAATATTGTCACAGAGGAAGGATTGAACTTAGGTCTTCCTATCTGCAAGTCTAGTAGACACTAAGGTGCCTAATAGAATATATAAATATCTGAAATGAAATATGTAAATGTTTGTCCTTTAGTCCTCTTATTTACTGTGACCATATCCCAAAATGTATTTTTTTTAAAACCCTTACCTTCCATCTTGGAATCAATATGGTGTATTGGTTCCAAGGTAGAAGAGTGGTAAAGGCTAAGCAATGGAGGTCAAGTGATTTGCCCAGGGTCAGACAGCTAGGAAGTCTCAGAGGCCAGATTTAAATCCAGGTCCTTCCATCTTTGGGCCTGGCTCTCAATCCACTGAGCCACATAGCTGTCTCCTCCCAAAATATTTAAGACCTCCAAGTGTGCTTCTTCACTACTCTGAAAAATTGGTGTTTATGATACTCAGAACTTTGATCTCTTACTTGACTGAGGAAGCTATTACTTCCACATCACACAGAGGCTATCCATAACCTGGAAATAACTAAATTATCAGCTCTTGAGATCTTTTCTCTGTCTTCATCAGGAGAGGAACCATCTTCAGACTTATGTGTTCTTTTACGGATCTTAAAATTATTCTGTGGAAAAATTACAAACCATTGCATATGAGGTTCAGTGCCAGTCATCATGTGGACATTTAGTCAGTGTCAAATACTGAAAACTATGAGAGTTAAGTTTTTCTTTCTTTTTTTTTTTAATTTTTATTTTTTAGAAAAATTTTCCATGGTTACATGATTCATGTTCTTACTTTACCCTTTATGATCCCAATCAAGGCCCCCCCCCAATCCCCCCATAGCCAACGCAAATTTCCACTGGTTTTAACATGTGTCCTCAATCAAGACTTATTTCCAAATTGTTGATAGTTGCATTGGTGTGGTTGTTTCGGGTCTACATCCCCACTTATGTCCGCATCAACCCATGTGTTCAAGCGGTTGTTTTTCTTCGGTGTTTCCATTCCTGTAGTTCTTCCTCTGAATGTGGGTAGCATTCTTTACCATAAATCTCTCAGAATTGTCCTGGGTCATTGCTGCTAGTACAGAAGTCCATTACATTCAATTTTACCCAGTGTATTAGTCTCTGTGTACAATGTTTTTCTGGTTCTGCTCCTTTCACTCTGCATCAGTTCCTGGAGGTCTTTCCAGTTCACATGGAATTCCTCCAGTTTATTATTCCTTTGAGCACAATAGAATTCCATCACCAGCAGATACCATGATTTGTTCAGCCATTCCTCAATTGAAGGGCACCCCCTCATTTTCCAGTTTTTTGCCACCACAAATATTTTTGTACAAGTCTGTTTATCTATGATCTCTTTGGGGTACAAACTCAGTAATGGTATGGCTGGTTCAAAGGCAGGCAGTCTTTTAGAGCTCTTTGGGCATAATTCCAAATTGCCATCCAGAATGGTTGGATCAGTTCACAACTCCACCAGCATTGATGTCCCAATTTTGCCACATCCCCTCCAACATTTATTACTCTCTCCTGCTATCATTTTAGCCAATCTGCTAGGTGTGAGGTGATACCTCAGAGTTGTTTTGATTTGCATTTCTCTAATTATTAGAGATTTAGAAAACTTTGAGAGTTAATTTTTTCAAAGAAAAGGTGGCAGCTAAATTCAAAATACCATCAAACTGAAAGAAAAACATGGAAAATCAACAAGGCTTCATTTAAGTCAGTTTTTGCTATCTCTAATACTAGTGGAGATAGGAAAATGTGAAATGCAGGATGTTATTTAACCTCTATCAATGGCTTTTATGATATCCATTCTACTTACAGCCATCCTTTCTGACAATTTCTTTCCTTGCTCCTCCACTGAAAGTGTCATACGTTGAGATTTGACCTTGGAGTCAGAAAGACTTCAAACATTTACTAGCTATATGACCTTCAACAAGTGCCTAAAGACCTTTGAGCCTCAATTTATTAATCTATAAAATGGAGATAATATCTCTAAAGGAGATATTGCCAAATGAAATGATGAATAAATTATTTGTGTGTGTGGACATATATATGAATAAAATCAATAAGATGTTAGTTATTATTATTCCTTCTAGTCTTAAGCTCCTAATGCCAGGCTATTGACTAAAGATATCATTCACCACACCATTTTATATTTCATTACAGAATTTGTTAATATTCCTTTTGCTTATGCCAGAAGCAGTGATTGTCATTGCTATATTAAAAAGAATAAAAGACATGAAATTATTTCTTACTGGTTATGATTTTTACTAACTGAATACCCTTGACATGGAGATCAGTGTAGAACATTAAAATAACATTGAAATGAGTTTTTAATATAAGGACATGCATATAAATCATACTTTCAAGTTTAATATATCTAGTAGCAATAATTAAGTTCATTAAAAAGAGTAGAAGAGATAAGGAGTGATGTGACAAATGATTTCTATATATGAAAGGACCTATGTGAACATCAGAAGAGTAAGTGAAAAATGGAAGACTTAATTAAAGTCATGAACCATCTTATCTTGGGTGAGTTAGAAGAAACACAATCAGAATCCTGTCTACTCTCTTATCAAGATAGTAGAGTATGAGCTGTTTTTGTTAAGTAAATTCCCCTTTAAGAGTGGTCTTAATTCAGCTTATTTAGCAAGTTTGCTGTTTCATGCCTTCTTTATTATCTTCATTAATTAAATGAAATTACTCTTGTAAATTACAAATACTGAGGATGTCTTCATTTAAACAGATGTAGGATTTAACAATGCAGTCCTAAAAATGGTTAAGTAAAAAGAAAAAAAAAGTGTCCTAATTGTGTAAGGGACAAATGTGTTTCAATGATCTGTCTTTGATAACCTCTAGCCTTTAACAAATACTATTCATCAGCTTTAATCTCAGTATAAGAAAATCAGCATGTCTTTAGTGGATAGAGTTATTAGGCTTGAACTTGTGAAGACCTATGTTCGAATTTGATCTCTAAAACATTCTAATTCTCTGATTCTAGAAAAGTTAATGTGTACCCTAAACAACTTCTCTAAAACTAAATTAAAGAGGATAACTACCTCTATCAGAGAAGAAGTTTAAAAAAACCTTTTCCTTCACACAGACAAAAACATAAACCTGAATGATCCTTCCGCCACCACGATGACATTTCTAAGTGTAGAATTCCATTCTTTTGGCACTAGCACCAGGGTTTGTAGATTTTTGAATGAATTGATAGTGTATTTGTGATACAGAGTTACATCAGATTAGGGATTCTTAGTAGTTGGAGTCCAGGAATCCCCCAAAAGGTTTATGGATAGATTTCAGGAGTCTAAAATGTATCTTTATTTTCACTAACCTCTAACTGAAACTTAGCATTTACTTCACTATTTAAAAACATAATTCTGAGGTATTCATAGATTTCATCAGACTGCCTAGAGCAGGGGTGGGCAACATATGGCTCTCGAGCCATTTCTGGCTCTTTTGAGGGCCAGATATGGCTCTTTCTGCAGGAGACATAAAGTCCATTTTTTTTTCAGGCGCTGTTACAAGAGCGCACACTATGAGCACTGTACGGCTCTCATGATATTACATTTTAAAAAATGTGGCGTTTATGGCTCTCATGACCAAAAAGGTTGCCGACCCCTGGCCTAGAGGGTCCACGATGCAGAAACAGATGAGAAGCACTAGATTAGAGTAACCTAGGATGTGCAACTATTATGAAGTTGTTCAAAAATCCAGTCATTATAGTGGCAATGTTAATTTAATGACAACTTTGCCTGTTACAAAGTCTCCCATTGAAGTGGTTGATTCAGTCAACCTGATCAGTAGCTACGCAAATAATTATTTATTTTATGTATGTAATAACAGGGGCTGGTCACCATTGTATTTTTTTATTGTTTATTATTATGTATGGGAAAGAAGACAGCATAGTAGGTCAAGAAAGTACTGGCTATGAAATGAGAAAACCTCACTTCAGAAATTATCTCTGTCATCCTAAATGAGTTAATTAACTTCTTTGGGCTTCAGTTTCCTCATATATAACAGCAGACATTTGGACTACATGGAGTCCATGGTCCTCTGCCACTCTACATTTTTTTTAAACCCTTACCTTCCGTCTTGGAATCAATACTGTGTTCCAAGGCAGAAGAGTGAATGAAATATTGATGATTCTTATTAGGGATGATGTAGAATTTTTTTAGGAACAGCCTCTGTTTTAGGTACATGGTCTCTGAGATCCTAACAACAATAAAATTCTGTGGGAGTTAAATTTATCCATTCTTTCTTTTTTTTTAATTTTCTTTCTCTTATCTCCCTTTGTCTTTCTATTTTTCTCTCTTTCATTTTCTTATTATAGTTTCCATCTCCATGCCTTTCCCCTCTTCTCCCAGCATTTCTTCCTCTCATTTCTCTTTGTCCTTTTCTTCCTCTTCCATATTTTTTTAAATTAGGATTTGGTTATAAAAATGAATCATTTCACTATTAAAATCAATTTTTATTATTTTATAAATGAACTCATACTAGTAGTAAAAAGTAGAACCAGACTAGAGCCTGAGTCTATCTCTAAACTCTAATCTAATCTACTAACCTTTTTTAAGCACTATCAGAAGGAATGGAATTTATTTCAGATACTTAGTATTTTGCAAAGCCACATTAATGATCTGTTTTCTCCTTTACCTTCTGCCTCCATTTTCTTCCTTTTATTCCTAATACAATATAAAAGTTTTTCTCATTTTAAGCTGGAGGATACCTGATTAATTATCACAACACATAATGAAACATAATGGAAGTTTGACTGACAATAGTATAGTTTTTTTTCACAGAATAGCCTGTAAGATTTCACTCTGTATATTTTTTGGGGGGAGGAAATTACTCCCCAGATATGGTGAAAAATGTAAAAAAAAAAACTTTCTTAGGTGGGTGAAATATAAATTTGAAGGCTTGGCAAAATGACTCCTGAATTAGACACATGGCATCACTTACCTTTATATTTATATATAGAAATATAGAAATGCATTCTCCTCAGGCTGAGATAGAAATATAAATAGCATATGGCCAGAAACTAATGGGACACATGCTTCAAAGCTTTTTATCTATGCCCTTGTAGTCCCTTGATAGTTTAAAAAATGTCCTTATTCTTACTAGTCTTCATTATTAAGAAAAATCATCTTGCTTTATAGGGTTTTTTGTTTTGTTTTGTTTTGCTTTTGTAAAGAAGCTGTTACCTTCCCCCTCAACTCTCTTTTACCTCCATGATAAAATAAATCTCTTTAATTGAACTCCAAAAGGAATTTATATAATATCAAAAAAAAGAGAGACAAAGACAGAGACTAATTTTGTCTCCAGGAAATGGATAATGCACCTGTCAACATGTGTTTATTCTGCTGCCCTTCAGTGACATTTTCTGGTGACAGCAGAAAAGAATCTAAAATTGCATCTATAAGACCCCATACAGAGTTAGGTAACAGAGCCCTGTATTATTTTAACATGCAGGAATTTACTGAAACCAAATTCTCTTCACTTAAAACATTAGACTATTTTCCTTCCCTCCTCCATTCCACTCATCTGACTGAATGAATCCTCATTGCCTTTTTTTCTTATATCCCCCCATACACACATACATACATACATACACATACATACAAACACAAGCACATGCACATGCACACACGCACACACACACATACACAAATTGTGGCCATCTGCTATTTCCTTTATGAAAAAATAAAACCTACAATTAGTGTCTTGTTCATCTTTTCTTTCTCAAAAAAGAGAACTATTATGCAAATACTCTGCAATTTGGTTTCAAATACTCTTTGTGGTGTGATGAGCAATTTTCTTTAATACAAATCCAGCCTCTTTGCCAGGACTTTTCTAATAGATATTTTTAAGAACTTCCATGAGACTTTTTTCTTATTCCTCCAATAAAAACTTTTTTCCAAATGTGTATTTAGTGTTGAATTATCCATCTCATCAGTCTTAAAGTTGCACGAAATATATTTATTTTATTCTGTAACAGCAAGTCAAAATAGCTTCAGAATAGCCTTTTTCACCTCCCTCTCAATTTCTCCCTTTCCCTTGGAAAAGATCTTCTCTCAACAAAACCCTGCTCTCAGTAAATCAGAGAGAAATGTTTCCCTTTGCCGCCCCTGAAAGGATGTCAGTGGCGATGGCAGTTTACCTATAAGCACAGTTTTGTTGTTGGATTTTAGTGCTTCCTAAGCACCTGATACACAACACAACCTTATTCATTCAGCTGTTGACTCTCAGGAGGGTTGGTGCTGAATACTTGTTAACAGGATCACATTTCCATAGCACTGAGTGCTGATGAAACTGAAATTTTAATATAAAAATGATTGATGTCATTCCTGTAGGTAAGCCATCACTGAGCCTTGGTTTTCCTGTAGAGTGATGAATCATGATACTTTTTCTATGAATTATAGAGAAATTTACACTTCCAGGGACCTCAAAGCACTAGAGGAACAGATGGAATATGGCCATAATAAGTGGGGATTTAATCCAAGCAGAAGTCTGACAAACATATATGGGTATAAAAGTATTTGTTTGGGTGTGCGGAATAGAACTGAGTGTATTTTATCACTGATTTGTATTTGTAGTCACATTCTCAAATAATGAATGTTAGCATAAACTAACAGAAATTTCAGGAAGAATATTATTTTCTCTTTTTTGCATTATGCCCTAATAATGGCCAACCTTAGATAACCACTTTTTTTTGGTTTCAAATAATTACTAAAGCAGAGCAGAAGAACGGAAGCTAGAAATAGCATATATCATGTTTATATTTTTAATGTTCTTATATATGCAATGAGATAGAGAACTCATATAGAATATTACCTTTTCATAGTTGATATATTGTCAAAAGTTTATATTTCACATAATTTTGTTTTTATCTCAACCTAGATTGCATCTGAATAGGGAAAACCAGGTATAGAAACTCTTTTGTAATTTGGAGTTGCCTAGGCATTGATGTTTTGTTTTGTTTTTTTTCAAACCCTCACCCTTCCACCTTTGAATCAATACTGTGGTTTGGTTCCAAGGCAGAAGAGTGGTAAGGGTGGGCAATGGGGGTCCAGTGACTTGCCCAGGGTCACACAGCTGAGAAGTGTCTGAGGCAGATTTGAACCTAGGACCTCCCATCTCTAGGCCTGGCTCTCACTCCACTGAGCTACTCAGCTGCTCCCACACTGATATGTTTAATGACATATATATGTCTAAAATAGGACAGTAAGCCAAGTCATCTTTATGATTCTGAGTCAAGGTATCTGACCACTATGCTACGCTGCCTCTCTAGATATAATAATTCTATCATTTTTTTATTTTTAAATAATCTTGAATCTTGAATGTTGAAATCTTGAATGAAAGAATCAAAATCTTGTTTTACTTTTCTACTTCCAAAAAAAAAAAAGATGGACAAACATTTAAATTTTTAAATTTAATCTCCACATGTAATGTAAATATTTACAGACTTAAAAAAACATTTTTTTAAAAAATTCTTACCTTCTGTCTAGGAGTCAATACTGTGTAATGGCTCCAAGGCAGAAGAGTGGTAAGGGCTAGGCAATGGGGGTCAAGTGACTTGCCCAGGGTCACACAGCTGGGAAGTATCTGAGGTCAGATTTGAACCTAGGACCTCCCGTCTCTAGGTCTGGCTCTCAATCCACTGAGCTACCCAGCTGCCCCCTATTTACAGACTTTTAACCAGACTCTGTAGTTGAAGTAGAGTTAGCATGGCATAGTATGTCCAAAATGTCTGAATCTTAATCCTATTACTGAAAATACTGGTCATGTGACTCTGGGAAATGCCTTAACCCATTAATGACCTAGACAACTCTTGAAGACTATAACTTGCAAAGTAGATGCTAATCAGCACACTGGTGAAGAGAGGTTCTTTGATCGAAACTCTCTATACTGATGAAAGCATAGGTGAAGGAATTATCATTAAAAAGTAAAAATTTTTCTGAAACACATTCAACAATAATCCCATTTTATATTTTATTTCTATGAAATAAATAATTTATTTTTATTTTTTTACAAACAATTGACCTTATGTCCAATGCACAGTGGTTCAATTCAGTGGAAAAATAAAACCATATAATTGGTGATTCAGTTATTTGGTATGTTCTTGTTTCATATCCAGCACCATACCAAAACATAACATAGAGCATTTATTGTAACATTTAGGAAAATTTAGTAGGAAAATTCAATATCTAGAAAGTGATTTTTATTAAAACTTGTCTCAAATTTGTTGTTTTTTTTTTTTTGAGAAAAAAATTTACATTACGTCATGCTTGAAAATATCACATGGCAAACAAAAGATCATACAAATGTCTGATTTAGTGCTCCAAATTTAAAAAGAAGATGTTATATATAAATAAACAGAGGTTGTTGCTGCCTTTGTATAAATGAAGCAAAATCTCTATTTTCTACTTCTTTTATGATACCTCTTGAAGGACTTGATTCTTGACGAAATCTGGAATAATTTGCCTACTTCAATAAATCAAAAATATTATTTCTAAAGGTACCATGACCACATACACCTGTGCATGCATGCATGTGCGCACACACACTGTTATTTTTAAAAATGATGAAGGCTGATATTATAAGGGAAAATAGTATTTTAATTAAAGCCATGCTGATAGAGATAAATCGACCATGCACGCCTGTAAAAAATCTATTCAAAATGCCCACCAGTACCTATCTCCTTCCATCTAGTCTGTCTTGTATGCCAGCGAGCCCTCTCAGGTAGCAAAGAGATGGTCTCAAGCCCAACCTCTGAATTTAAGCCGCGCTATACATTGGTTCCCGTTGTCTGACATTATCACATCAGAAACCAGAAACCCATTGGATCACAGGAAATGTAGTTCCAAGGTCCCCCACATGTCCACAGGAAGTTTGTCAAACACTACATATCTTGAGGCTCAATACTTCCAAATAGAACCCCAGTAATTCTAAATAACACAGCACACACACACACACACACACACACACACACACACACACACACACATATATCTTTTGATAAGATTTCCTTAAGTAACAAAGGTAATTATTGGCAGCATGGGTTGGTGAAAAGATGGCAAGACTTGGAATTAGGAGAAAATGACCTTTGTCTCCTAATTCTAACAATAGCTATCACACACTACTTAGCTTGATCATATCTCTTTTATTCTGAGTTTCAGTTTTCTCATCTATAAAACAGGAATGCTAATAAACTACTTTCAACCTTACAAGGTTGTCAGATTGAAATGAAATTTATACATCAGTATATAAAGTTGCTATATACTAGTTCTCCTCCTCCCCTTTCTCCCTTCTATTCTTCTTCCTCCTTGACTATAAATTGTAGAAAATTAATATGGTATTAGTAGAGGGAATTTCCTCACCTGAGTGTTCCCTATATTAATGAAATCAGATATTTATTCTCTATTATATTCAATTCAGCAAATATTATTAAACAACTACTAGGAGCCAGGCACTCTACTTAGAGTCGCGGATAGAAATACAATATGGGAAGAATCCCTGTCATCTTGGGACTAACAATATAATAGAGGAAAACACATGAAAGGAAAGTAGAAAGCAAAGATGGGAGCATGGGGCATCTTAATTCCTGGAGTTGAAATCAGGCATAGCTACAGATTCCAAGAGGAGTCCGCTGGAAGTCCAATTCCTATTCTCCATAAAGGAAAGTTTTCAGAGGAGTTCAGTGTTCTGCCCTCTAGCCCTCGAATCAGAGGGAAGAGGAGCCTGAGAGATTTGGGAAGGTATTGAATAAGCAAAGATAAGGCAATAGGCATGGTGATCAGATTAGATGCCATAGGCTTACCCTAGGAATCTCATCTTGTTCCTTGGAGTGGGAACCTAACATAACTGAAGATGGGAAGTTGAGTGGCAGATCATGAACATTATAAAGGACTCAGTGAGTTGGGAGGTCTATTTGTTGAAAAGAACAAGCTAGAGACTATTGACTTTAAGAACTCTCCTTCAAAGCATGCTGTCATTGGAAGATTTTGGTAGAAAAGAACTACTGAAAGATATAAAATATATTTTATTCAGTTAATGGTTTTAGGTGCTAACTTTAAAAAGCTGGAATTACCTAAAATTTTCAAATTAACATATTTACTACAGTATTTATTTCAGGGAAATGTAAGAATGACCTAAAGAGGTAAACTTCTCAGTAGAAAAACTGGGGCAGCTTCCCCTCTGAATACAAAATGAGTTATTTGATTTCATAGTTTAAGATTATACTAAGATTATTTCGTTGTTCAGTCATTTTTCAGTCACGCCTGACACTTCATTGACCTATTTGATGTTTTCTTGAGAAAGATAGTGGAGTGGTTTGCATTTCCTTCTCAAGAATGTCTTATAGATGAAGAAACTGAGGCAAACAGAACCAAGTGACTTGCCCAACTGAGACAGCTAGTAGTCTGAGGCCAGAGTTGGACTCACAAAGATGAGTTCCACCATAGGTCTAACACTATCGACTATGCCACCTTATCTGCCCTCTAATATTATTGGAACAGGTTATATTTATAAGAAGTAACAATTACCTCAAGAAATATCCTGAACCCAAATGATAGAAGATATAGGCCTCTCTATTTCACTTGCAAAGGGTCATACTTTCATAAACCATTTTCTTAATAGAAATTAAAATTCAAACTTCTAGTACTTTGGCAGCTAAAGTAAAGATAGACTATTAAAAATTGCTCAGGTAAAGGATGAGGAGAGAGTGATGATTTTTCAAATTAATAGAATCAAATGAGCTTAGACTTGGCAAGGACCCAAAAAGACATCCAGTCTCATCTATACTTATCTAATATCCCCTTGACTATCTCTTGTTTTTTACTGAAGACTTCCAGTAAGATAAAATCTGCGGTCTCCAAAGGCATTTCATTATAGTTTTAGAAAGCTATAAATGCTGTGAAACTATTTTATATAGCTCTAATTGCCTTACATGAACATTATGAGTAATATATTCCATATTAATTCATTATAAATGTAATAATACTAATTTAGATTTTATTAACTTAAATTTTACCTTAAAATTATCATACCAATACCTTAATTTCTGTCTTGTTATGTATTGACTAGGGTTTATAGATTACAAAATTACTGGAGTGGGATAAATAATTTTGAACCTCTAATTAATAAACATTTATATGATATGATGAAATTGTGATTTATTTGTTTTCTTATAGGAAGCTTTGATCATGGCAAGTATGGATCATCCACATTTGGTACGATTATTGGGTGTCTGTCTGAGCCCAACCATTCAGCTCGTTACTCAACTAATGCCTCATGGCTGCCTGTTGGATTATGTTCATGAACATAAGGATAACATTGGCTCCCAACTCCTATTAAACTGGTGTGTCCAGATAGCTAAGGTAAGTACTTGAATTTTAAAGTACATACCAAATAGGTGTGTTTTTATATGCTGCACTCAAAGATGTTTACTGGATTACAGATGGAAAATTAATTGTACTAATTAACACAATTATTATAGTTCTTATATTAAGATGAAAATAGCATATTTTTCCTCCTGTGGGAGGGCCTGGCTTAGTATAATACTATTAGTCTAGAAGACTGTTTAAATCAAGTTGATAGAGAAGGTCAAATTTCAATAAAGAGGGAAAGCGATTAGTCCTGACTGCATAGTTCTGGTGCCAATATCTTTGCAAATAAAACCTGTTCTACTTTCAATGTTTTGTTAGTCTGAGTGCTTGAAGAGATACAAAGTCAGTTATAATATTCTCATGAGAAACTGAGTCAAATGAAAGTGCCAAAAAAATAGCATGAGTTTGAGAAAATCTTAAGATTGAACTCCATTCATGTAAACCAGTCATTTTTCTGTGATACAAGTATCAGGTTGCCATTTTGGTTATAATGAGGATTATAAATTGAATTGTCAACATAGTAAAATTTGGGAGATGTATTTTGTTTACCTGTCGAAGATGATGTCTATATATATATATATAAAATGCAATAACAAATCACTGTTTTGATTGATTTGATTTAATCAAACTGCTGGTCAATTCACTGGGAAAAGATGGACATTGTGAATCATCTGTACAAAAAGTACAGGTAGAGTTTACATTCTTACTTAAATGAGGAGAGTCACTGCCATAAAATAGTCAAATTCTAAATTCTTCTAGTCATTTTCATAATTCTTATGTAATCTTTATTGACTGATCTTATTTCTAGACTTTAGATACTATGTATATATCATTTTGTGTCTGAGATGTGACTTTATTTTTTAATCTTTTTTTAATTAAGCATCTATATGTCTTTAGAACAATAGCCCATGAACATGTGCTCCAAATCTAATATCTTTCTTTTTAATGTAGGATATCATTTGAGCATATGATCCTCTGATATATTAATCTTGATACTTTCATTTGTATGTTTAAAATTTAGCAAAAAATATGGAATCACATATGAGATTTTTCTTTGTTTCTGTGACAGCTTCATCCAAATTTCACAACTCTATTCTGGATTTCATGCCTATTGTAAAATCACAGCCTTACCAGACACACTAATGATGTTTCTTCAAAATATTCTTCTAGCTAAGTTCTTGTCTAAGTATAATAAAAGTAACACTAGCATATGATGTTATGCTAAATTTGGCAGCAGCAATGGTACTCATTAAATTTCCCTATGTTTGCTGATTTGTTAGGTAGTGTAAAAAGTTAGTCACACTCAGTCTTTGTCTTCTTGAAGCTTACAATCCAAGACAAGACAGAAAGAAAATCTTTCACTGATGCCAGAATGTGTGCATTAAAACAAAAATTGTTTTTTCTCAAGCTCAGTAAATCTCAGATTGATATTTCAATAATCATTATTTTATAAGTGACATGAATGATATGTGGTTTTGAAGAAAATTCATTAGTGGCAAAAAGGTTCTCATACCTATTTTCTAAATGTTAATTGTAGCTCATATCACTAAATCTTAAAGTCTAGTATACTCATAAATACTCAGGCAAAGTAAAGTAGAAATCTGAGCTAATTTACAAGATCCAATTTTACATGCAAAGAAAATTTTAGGTATTTTTTCAAATATACTAAGCAAAGTGAAATGTATATTTTTTATGTATTTTTATTTTAGGGATAATGAAGTTCAAAAGTTGTCCTTTATAATCTATTTGTCCATTAATCATTTTTTTTAAATAAGAGAATGATAGGCCTTAGAATTCTGAGGGATTTTCCATCCTATTCCCTCATTTCACAGATGGAGTAAATCAAGACCTGAATGGTATACAATGTTCAAGATCTTTCATATGTAAAATAGAAAATTAGAGATTTGAACCCAATACCAATACCTAGAAAGACTGTGATCATTATATGAACAATCAGGAAACACAAAATTTTTTACATCTTTGGCTCCAAGTATTGTGACAATACATAGTTTTCACCAATTCAGAATTTGTGATTAGATAATGTAAATTAGGTCATAACTTATCTGTTGCATTACTGTTGGAATCATTCTACCAAAAGAAAAAGTTTTGGATAAATGAGGCATATACTTTTAGACACTGAAATTTGTATTGGTTTTTGACAATTGTGATATGATTTCCCCTTAATTGTATTATTTCTTTCCCTGCTTCTTCATCTCACATTCATTCAAACAACATTTAAAATCTGTATTCTGCTACATGCTAAAGATATAAAATAAATAAGACATATACACACAGAGTTTATCATAAAAACCATAATACACTGAAAATAACTTAATGAGGAAGAGATGATTTTGAAATATGTAACCAATATGGTCCCATGTGGACCAATTTTGAGCATACCTCAGTTGATTTCCACTGATGAGAGACCCCTACTGAAAACTCACCTAGAGCAGTGATGGGCAAACTCTGGCCCTCAGGCCAGATGCGGCCCCCTGAAATATTCTATCTGGCCATGACATTATTCCTAATCTGACAAATACAATCCGTAGGCTACAATACAATGAAACTTCGAAAGAGTTGCCTTGGAAACAGACAGACAGATGAGCATTTCCTTTCCTTTGGCCCCCTCTTTAAATAGTTTGCCCATCACTGACCTAGAGTATGGGTACCCAGCATGTAGTTTCAATCATAAACTCTGCGAGATTATTCCCTGCCTCTGTAAACTATGTTAAGTTCATAACTCCTTCTCAAGAAAATCTGAACACATCCAATCCCTTTAGCAGGAGCAGTGTAACCTCTATCGTGAGTGAGTTTGTCTTCCATTTGTATATTCACTATGTTCGTAACCATTTTCATCAGAAAGTAAGGCCCATCAGAACATGAGCCCTTTGAGGGCAAGGATCGTGTTGTTGCCTTTCTACGTGTCCCCAAAACTTGACAGTGCACATTGTACCGTATGGTTCAGGTGTGGGACAGAGAGTTTATTCATACTCACAAAGAAATGTTAAATACAAAAGAATTACAGTATAAATTACCTGTCAGACTGTAAAATAGAATAAGCTTGATCTCATCTTCTCTAGTAAAGAGCTTCCCTTGCTGCCAGTTAGGTAAATGATAAGCTAGATCCACAGTTACCTCCAATTTTGAACCATCTCACGATTGGTATTTATTTGCCTGAGATTAAAAAAGAACAAACACAAAAGAGAGGCAAAACCCAGAACTCAAGGCTTACCTGGGAGGGAGATGTTCCTTAGTTGCCTTTGCTTCCTGCAATGGCAGTGGGACATTCAGAAAGCAAGTGGCCCATCTCTCACCATCTAGAGAAGAACTTCCTACCACATTTACAACTATAAAAGTAAAGAAACTGAGGAAATGGCCAGCTCCAATTTGTCCCTCCATCCATCCATCCATCCATCCATCCATCCATCCATCCATCCATCCATCCATCCATCCATCCATCCATCCACTGAGTCATCAGTCCTTCAGCTTCCCAACCCATAAAGGGACTTCTTATCATGTCACAGTATAAGCCCTTCAGCAACAAATGAGTCACAGGTGACCAGAAGCAGGCTCCAATGTTCCCATGAAACCAATAAAGCCAAATCTGAATGTGGCCCTCAGTATACGTTAAAGTAAATGAATGGGAAGAAAAACATAAGCCACTATTTTAGATGATTCTAAAAACATTAAAAAATTGTTCAGGTCTGAGTATTACATCAACGTTCAGTGAGTTAAGAATACACTTAAACTAACTTGAAATTATGTTTCCAAAATAGAAAAAAATTTCGAAGTTCTTAAAGTTTTGAGGAATTAAGTTAACTTCAGTTTTTAAAAATCAGACATTATCAACATATATTCAAAATCATCCTGGTATTCTTTCCTTTTCAAAGTAAATCTAAAGGACAACAATGTTCTTTGTGAAAGCCTATACTTCTTAGAACTTCAAACTTATTTACAAACCAATTTGATTGATTATTCAAAGTGTAAGGATGGGGAAATATGCACAGGCTGTTTTATAAATCAGCAACTGGATTGTGTCCCTCCTTATAACCAATAAAGGTGGGAGCTGAGATTCTCAACTGATGATTAGGATCAGCTAACTAAATCCTTGGTGTTAAATAATTCAGTACCTTTTTTTTTTTAAACCCTTAACTTCTATATATTGGCTCCTAGGTGGAAGAGTGGTAAGGGTGGGCAATGGGGGTCAAGTGACTTGCCCAGGGTCACACAGCTGGGAAGTGTCTGAGGTCAGATTTGAACCTTCAGTACCTTCTTGTTGAAATGGATTGTACTGTTCTCACTGCAATTGTATAGATTGTCTTGAAAGCTTTGAGATTAGTCATAGGCAGGAGTTGATATCTGCCTATGAAAACTCACTCAATCAGAATGCTAGTCTAACTGACAAACCACTCAATGAGATTCTTTTTCCAGCAAGAGTAACAAATCAGGGGCAGCTGGGTAGCTCAGTGGATTGAGAGTCAGGCCTAGAGACAGGAGGTCCTAGGTTCAAATCTGGCCTCAGACACTTCCTAGCTATGTGACCCTGGGCAAGTCACTTGACCCCCATTGCCTACCCTTACCACTCTTCCAAGAGCCAATACACAGAAGTTAAGGGTTTAAAAAAAAAGAGTTAACAAATCAGTAGATAGATCTTGAATATTCAAGTAAACTAATTTAATTAACTTTAACTGGGATAACTCTAGAATGGTTAAGGACTGAGGGAAGTTGGGTCAGGAAAAGGGTTGAGGACAAACTGAACTAAACTAGTTGGTTAGTCTTCTGGCCTTCCCCAGAGGGGAAGCCTCAAATGCAATCTAGACACAGTTGTTGACTTGGTAGCCTGGGCCAAGCTTTAAGTGAGAAATGACAGACTTGAACTAGGAAGGTTATAAATAATGCTTGATCTTCAATGATGGTTTCTTGATGTTATTGATTAAATGATTTGATTGTTGATGGTAAATAATAGTTGGTAGCAGACTATGTGACTATCAAATCTGAGCAACTGACCCGAGATAGGACCAACTAATACAAGCTTATGGTGCAGCTTCTAGGTTTGGCTGGAGAGATTTCCTGCCACCTTATCCACCCACCAGTCACTCAATACTGAGTCCCTGGGCTCAGGGTTTTGATCTCCTTTTTATAGGGGTTGCTCTAATGGTATTTTCCAGTCTCATGCCAGCTCATGCCAGCTCTGGGAATTCCAAAATCTGAACTATCAACTGGCAACTGTTTGCCCAAGGTGGCTTGTTGAAAAAACTATTTACAAAAGAATAAGTGCTTATCCTGACTAAATTATTAATTCTTTGTTGTTTTACTTGCTTACCTCTAAGGGCTTTTCATAAATTGAGAAAAGTATTCTAAGCTTGCTTTTCTTTGGCATAAAATGTTTTTTCTCCTCACTATAGTATCTGCCCAGGTAGAGACAATACTGTTAAGAGAACCTGTGTGACCATGGCCTCTTGGGAATAACTGAATACTCTTGAGATGGCTGGATGCTTGCATATATATGTTATTTATGCATGTTTCAGTCTCTCAGAACATTTGACTAAAATAAGCCAGGTATAATATTTTATAAAACTAACTCATTACCAAGTTAAGAAAATAATTATGTACTCATTTGGACTGGACAATTAACTCTTCTTTAGAAAGTTCATTTATTGTTATTGTTATTATTATTATTATTATTATTATTATATAAAATCCTTACCTTCTATCCTAGAATCAATGGTAATTATAGGTTCTAAGGCAGAAGAATAATAAAAGCTAGGAAACTGGAATTAAGTGACTTAGCTAAGAAGGAATCTTGGAGGTTCATTATATATATATATATATGTATATATATATATATATATACACACATATACACATAGAGAGAGAGAGAGAGTATACATCTATATTTCCTCCCCCCACTTTATCTTCCTCTTTATCAACATTTACATAACGTTAAGAACTGTGAGTTCTTTGATTTGGTCTGATAATAGTGGTTCTTAATTTTTTTTTTAAAACCCTTAACTTCTATCTATTGGCTCCTTGGTGGAAGAGTGGTAAGGGTGGGCAATGGAGGTCAAGTGACTTGCCCAGGGTCACACAGCTGGGAAGAGTCTGAGGGCGCGGTTCTTAATTTTTGAAAAAGATTGAAGCAACTTAGGTGGTTTATTGGATAAAGCTCAATATCTAGACTCAGAAACTTACTAGCTGTGTGACTCTGGGCAAGCTATTTAAGCTCTATGTGCCCAGTTTGCTTAACTATAAAATGAAGATAATAATAGCACCTACCTACCTCATCTTGTAGAACAGATCAAAAATGATATTTTTAAAGTTCTCAACATAGTGTTTGGTGCATAATAGACTCTTAACAAATGTTTCTTTTCCTTGTATCATGCTCTCCCCTCTTTGGCAATATTGTGAAGCCCTTAGACTGCCTTCTTAGGATAAGATTTATAAATGCATAGAATCAAATTCATAAGATCACAAAGGAAACTATATTGAAATAGTTATGAAAATATTTTCATTCACACAACAAAGTTAAGAATACCTGTATAAGAAGCTGTTAAGATACTCAGAAATGAAATTGTCACAATTACTGCTAATGCTAAAGTTGTGTGAATCATGTGCTAAAATTTATCATTTAACCAACTTAATTTTAGTGAAATGTGGTCAGCCTAAAAGTAAGTGCCATCAGGGTTGAATATACATAATCACACACATAAACAAATCCCATTATTAGAAGGATTTGGAAAAGAAGCAGACTACTTTTTTACATTAAGTCTAAATATTGGCATTTGTTATTTTATACTTTTAAGCTATTTTAAAGGTAAGATAGATTAGTATGTAAAAGTAATTCACCTGCTGTTATAAATTCTGTTATGACTATGTCTTTTTAAAAAGTGAACTAAATGTGACTAATAGACTTAATATCAGTGGAATTAGTGACTTATATGGCCAATTTAATTAGTTATGGCCAACAATTTCTATTAAAATATAAATGTTTTAGTTTATAGTCAGCCAGTTTTCAAGAAAAGTATAAATGAAAGGTCTCTTATTATCATTGTTTTACTATTATTTGTCTTCCAAAATGTCATTTATTCCAATAAATTATTAGGAATTTTGTCATAATACCTAGTATCATATTCAAAATGAGTATCTTCATAAATGCAGAAAAGATATATATCTTGGCTGGATGTTAGTAAAAGAACTTGCACTTGAAATAGAAACTGCAAATAGTACATTGATTATGTCCTTAAATTTCCCTGTTCATTTTATTTCTCTCCTAGAAAATCAGTCCTTTTATGGACTTTCTTGGGACTTTATGTGGGTCTCATTTTCTGACTGGAGGTCTGAATCTCAAAGGATATAATTATTAATAGTCTTTTGTTAATCTAACAGTTATCACGAATGTCCCACATGGCCAGATTAGGGGACCCACTAGGTTTCGTGTATTTATTGATGACATGGATAAAGGAATCTAGAATGAGTTTATTAAATTTGAGGTTCATTTTTAATGTTAGGAGGGATTGCAATATTCTGAAAGACAGAAGTAAAATTAAAAATTCAGAATGACTTAAATAAGTTGCTAGGGAAATGGATTTATAAAAAGATGACGAAACTTTGAAGAACTGAGCTTTGGTGTATGTATGGTCAAAAAAAAGTATAGATAAAATGTTTGTAAAATTTGGGAGAAATAAGAAGGTAAGAGAGACAAAATTATGCACAACATAGTTTAATGGAAACAATCTAAATAAGCAATATTGCTCCATTACATAAATGACTAGAGGTAATATGGGAAGAATTGATGAAAAGAAAACAATATCAAAGGATAATGACTTTAAGAGACTAGTTAGTTCTCCTAACCAAAGCATTGTGTTTAATTTTCATTCATTTCTGATCACAAGATTTAAATAAACTGGAGAAAGGTTTGAGAAAAGTAATATAGTAAAAGTAATATAGTGATCAATATAGAATAATATAGAAAAGTAATATAATATGAGTAATACAGTGATCAATCAGTCAACAATCATTCATTAAGTGCCAATAGTGTGCTAGGCATTATTCTAGGCACTGGGGATAAAAATATGAAAGTGAGATGGCCCTTGCCCTTAAGGACATTATATTGTACTGGTTGAACACAGGTTCACTGTTAAATGTATTTAAATACAAAATAAAGTGATTTGATATAGAAAGGAGAGGATGATGAATGAGCAGCAACTAACTAGGGCAGTGATGGGCAAACTATGGCCACAGGCCAGATGTGGCCCCCTGAAATGTTATATTCCCCCCACTCCCCCCCCCACCCCCGACATTTTACCTACTCTGATGAATACAATGAGTAGGATACAATACAATGAAGCTTCAAAAGAGTTGCCTTAGAAACAGACTGAAAGATGAGTATTTCCTTTCCTTTGGCCCCCTCTTTAAAAGGTTTGCCCATCACTGGTCTAGGGGATAAGAGGAGCTTTGACTAGGCCTAGAGACTGATATTAAGAGGAAGAACATTACAGATGGGAGGAATAACAGCTTAGGCAAAGATATGGTGATAGATATGATGTGGAATATAGAGGAGAGCAAGTAGGTCAACATGGCCAAAGCATAGAGCACATAATAGAAAGTGATGTTTAATCAACATGAAAAATATACTAGTATTACTACTCTTATTTCTATGTGGATCCTAATGTATAAAAACATTCCTCCAGTGGAGAGCTAGATGGTAAGGAAGAAGACGCAGGAAAGTTAAACTGAATAGCACTGGTAGGTCTTAATATGCATTTTAATTTTGTTGTCCATTGCTTATTGGTCAAATCTAATTAGAGAATTGATCTATTCGGTACTTCAAAGCTATTCATTAGCTAGTGTAGCTTCAAAGTTATATCCACTTAATGGGTCAAAACCCTTCCAGACTTTAGCAGGTTTGGCTTTCAAGTAACAAATATCCTGTTTCTCCCTGGACTTGTTTATTATCATTTTATCTTAGGTATAAATGCACAAGGTTCTACTCTATTACATCACCCTATAAGAACCCAGGATCACTTCCATGCCAGGAGGAGAATTTAAGAAAAGGGTATATTAAATAATATGTAAGATGTGACCTCTGAGAAAAGGAATTGACAGCATCTGTGCCCATGTTGGATCCCTGTAAATTATCAAAGAAAAAGTCTGAATTCTAATTAGACCAAACCTGAGACTGACTCCACCTTTTGACACTTGTTGACTCTGTGATCCTGGGTAAATCACTTAATTCCTGTCTATGCATGAATTCACTACCTTTTAGGTTTATAGGGAAGGGGAAGGATATAAGCATTTATATTGGAACTATGTGCCAGTGCTAAGAACTTTTACAAATAGCTCATTTGATCTTCAAATAACCCTACAAGATCGGTACATTCTTATTACTATTTTACAGTTGAGCACACTGAGTCAAATAGTGGTTAAGTGATCTACCCAGTATTATACAGCTAGTAAATATTCCAAGATCAAATTTGAACTCAGGACTGATTCCAGGCCTAATACACTATATTCTACCACTTGCCTCTCTAACAAATATAATCTCATTTGGGAGAATCAAAAAGCAAAGCCTTAATGAAACTTAGAGTACTGCTGTATTGAAGATCTTACTGCCTAGTTGGATAAAAAATATAACTAGATTAAAGCCTAATAATAATATCTAACATTTAGATAGCCCTTATCCATTAAGGATGTCACCTCCCAATGTGGAGTTAAACATATGAAATGATTTGAATTGTCTTTGTCACTTCCTTGGTACAATACAGTGTATTTCATTTGTATACCAAACTCAGATTGACTTAAAAGGGAGACTATTTAGATCCAGAGAGAGAGAGTTGCATTTAAAAAAAAAAAAAGAGGTTTAGGGGGCAACTGGGTGGCTCAGTCAATTGAGAGCCAGGGTCCTGGGTTCAAATATGGCCTCTGACACTTCCTAGTTGTCTGACCCTGGCCAAGTCACTTAACCCCATTACTTATCCCTTACCACTCTTCTGGTAAGGGGTTTTAAAAAAAAAAAAGGCACTCTACAATGGAAGTTCACATAATATAATAGTGAACAGAACATTTAAATGTCTGGCATTTTTTATGGAAGCTTCTTATGTAGGGATGTAGAAGGCCTCCCCCCAAAAGGGTAAGGTTCACTTTTCCCTTCTATTCCCTGTGGCTTTGTTTTGAATGTTTGAATGCTAACAATCTAGAATTTAACTTTGCCAATCACACTCTTCTATACATGTAACCTAGATACTGGCACCAAGAGGCATTATGCTGCTAACATACAGAAAATGCATTTTCTTTCCTTTAAGTGAATTTTATGTTTTGTTCCCATTTTCATGTTCTGCCTTGAGGAACAATCAAATGCCAACTATTTAAACTGGATCCAACTGTCATTATGTGCAAAACATTAACACTCAAAACAATTAATGTTACCCTGTATTCTAGTACAATATTATCATCCAGTCTTTCATATGACTTTTGTTTCCATATGTGTACATGAATAGCTTTCTAGAATGTTGTTTTCATATTTTATCTCTGTTAAATATAAATGGATATGCATGTGAGTTTCCTAAGAAGGGCAAGCACATCTGCTATACCCGACCACCCCACCCCCTCTCACTTTCTTCCTTTCTCCCTCCCCCTTCCTTCCACGCCCCCCACGTACCCCCCTGCTGCTCTCTCCTGTTCTCGCTCTTTCCCACTCTCCCTCTCTCTCTCTCTGTCCTTCATCCCCGCTCTCTCTTCGCCTGTCAAAGAACCCTATAAAGTTCTCGGGGGCTCCTGTCAATCACTGCCTGCACCTCCCTTCATTCATTCACTCTCAGGGTTCCCAGCCAGCCTTTGGAGCTGGAGACGACAGCAAAGGCCATCTAGTAGCGGGACAAGCACTCCCGTATCCCTCCACTGACGCCCCTCCATCATTACCTCTCAGAGCCCCAGTTAGGGGAGCCCAGCAGCCAGTCCACGTATTCGCTCCTTTAGCAAACATTGATTTACCCCCTACTGCTTATAGCGTCTCGATTGGGCGGGGCGTGGGGGTGAAAGGGGATAAAGACTGAAAAATAGAGAAACAACTCCTGGCCTCCCCGAGGGATGGATGCAGTGGGGAGGAATGGCTCTTAACCCAGATTACTTTCATGTAATACGGCACGAGAGTGCCTTGATCCTGCACCGGCAGACGGCCCTTGCCACCGAGATGGAGGGAAACAACCCTCGGGGAGAAGGCGCCTGACATCCTCTGCCAGCACCACCACCACCACCCGCAGAGGAGCTGCCACCCTTCCGGCAGCCAAAATGGAAGGAAAAGATCTGATTCTAACTTGTGAAAATAGGGCGCAGTCAGGGCTTGACCCTCTCTACCCCCAGCTGGTGAAACGCCGTAGCGTCCTCCCGACATCTCCCAGGTGAAATACCCCTTGATCTACTCCATTAGGAAGAGGCTCAGATTTCCCCACGGAGCTCCACCAGGCACTTCCCAGCTCAGAAGGCCATAAATTAAGCCCAGATGATACAAAACTCCGAGAACAAGAAGTTGGACTCTCACTTTGAAGTGGGAGTATCTTTGTGGACCCCCCCACCCCCAGAGGTCCCCGGGGGTTCACAGTGTGCCATTCTTACAGCCCTTAGACACGGGACTCAGTACAGCAGCTCAAGAGAGTTCTAGCTGCTCCAGTGGTCAACTCCTCCCTGACTTGGGGCTTAGAGAGATCCAGGGGCCAGGGGCCTACATCATTCCCGGTCAGATGATCTCACAGCCCCAAACCAAAGACCAGCCTCCTATCCTCCAAAGCCATCCCAAGGCCAAGAGAGGACTTGCCTTTAATCCTTGATGGGCCCTGCCCCTGGCTCCTGAGAGGTCTGGTTCTGGGCTGGCTTCCTTTGCCTCACTGACCTTGTGACCCTGACTTTGTCACCTCCCTTACACTCCTTTCTTCTCTCTAAAATGAGAGACTTTTACTAAATGATCCTTGAGGTCTCTAACTGTTCACAATGTGTAATCTCTGTATTCCTACCTTTTAAAAAAATAAAGCAATGTCCCCAAAGGAGGAAAAAAAAAGGGGGCAGGCACAAATGGATTGCATTCTGTTTCTTTGGAGGTAGCATCCACAGTGTCCACAGGACACTGTATATATAGTAGTATTTATATTGATGAGTTAAAGTTCCATAATCACAGTTTCCTAGATTGAAGGTCTTAAAATAATTCAGGGAAATAGCAGTAGTCAATTAACTTGCAACACGCTCTACATTTGGGAGATTTTTATGATTATGATTTCACTATAGTAGGGGTGTCCTAACATCTATGAACTGAAAGATATATTTTGGTGACTCTATCAGTATAACTTGGTTTCCTTTATAATTCTATTTACTTTATTTTATTTATTTAGAAACAGTTTCCTAGGATGTGATATATGTATTTTAATAAATGGTCAAAGAAGTCCATGATACACAGAAAAAATTAATAATACTTGGTCTAAAAAGCTAATAAATAGGTAGGATTAAGGTGGTGAGGGACAGAATAAATTTCCTTCCATATATTTCCACACATTTTCTATTTCCCTATATAATATTTATTACTTAAAAGTATTATATAGATGTCAAATTTTATGATCATTGGTGGTAGTAGTAGTAGTAGTAGTAGTAGTAGTAGTAGTAGTAGTAGTAGTAGTAGTAGTAGTAGTAGTAGTAGTAGTAGTAGTAGCAGCAGCAGCAGCAGCTACTTGATTACTACAACAGTGATATTTGTATCATAATGTCTTTCCTATATTTTTCAGTTTAAAGAATATTGTTCTTATAAATTATAAAAAAAGTATATTTTGGTCATTACAGAACAGATGAAATCTAAAACTTCAATACTATGGGAAACAATGAGCTTGATCTGGCCATCAGTGAGATGGTATGTTTAAGTGAAAATGTGTTATCTACCTATTTGTAGATGTAAGAGTTGGAGAAAGAATGTTTCTTTATCTGCAGAGAAGGTTATAATGATTCTTCGATTCTCATTTAGATTATATGACCCAGAAGTGAGGAGGAAATAGAAGGAATTATACAGAATATTCCTGAGCATCCTTCTGATTTTATTATATAAAACCAATATCTGCATCCTTTTATTCCCAGTCTTTTTATCAACAAGAGAAAGTGTCAGATCCAATGACTTTTTAGTACCTATGTTGTAGGAGTGTGATGGTCTAGTCCAATATAATCAATCAACCAGAAAACACTTATTAAGCACTTACTGTGTGCCAGGAACTGTGTTGGACACTAGAATTACCAAGAAGCAAAAAGGATTAATCTCTGCTGTCAAGGATCTTTTATTTAATTAGGCATAGAGAAACAGGTGAGAGTCTGGGATAATAATTAAGTTTATGAAAGAGAAATTCAGGTTTTCTGCATTTCCTCTGCCTTCTGAGACTTATTACATTTTTTTCTAGATTATGGTTTCTTAACCAGGTGTTCATTAATTTGATAATGTGTGTATGTACACATACACAGAGATATATGTTGATAAATGTATTCGTTATAAACAATTTTCTCTTTAATCTTATGTATTTTATTTTATGTATTTAAAACCATTATTCTGAGCATTCCAGAGGCTTCACCAGACTATAATGGGAAAAAAGTTAAGATCGATTCTAGAAGAATACTATACAAGTAATACAGAGGGTAAAGAAAATATTTTGGTTATTTTTTGTAGATCATTAAAGGGAAATTAAGTCTTTTGGGGAATTCTTTTTAAACTTTTTACTATAAAAACAATCTTAAATAGTTGGAATCCCACAAAGCCCATTTTAACATGTATAGATAGATATTTTAAAAAGATGTGGGGAATTGAAAACCAATCCACATTGACAGTGGAATCTTTTGTCCCATCACCTGAATGTGATTGATAAGGAAGAGTTCATTAGCAGCTGCTTCTGTTATTTTTTATCTGGCTAAGGTGAAAGTCAAACAACATGTGTATAATAGTGGGGTGGGGTGGGGGAAGGATGAGCTGAAAGGTTATAAGTGAGAAAGTGTGGCTGTGGTTCAAGATCTTTATCCTTCATTAAGGTAACCATGCCTATAGCTGAGCAACTCTTTTATCAGATAGAACAAAGAAAGAATTTAATGGCAGTCATCCATCAACCAGCCACATTTTAAGCTTTAAAATATCTCTATTCCCAAAGCTCCTTGCCATGACAAGGCTAATTGCATAATTATAATGCTATATCAACCACTCCCAATGCACTTACATTGGCAAGGACTAGGACTAGGGGCTCTGATTATTATCACCCCAAGCAAGTTTATTAGCATAAATATAGCCTACTAATAGAGCTGTTTTATTAGGAAATTCAGTATAAAGAACATGATTTAAAATGAGTACTATAATAGTAAGGCCCCATTTAAGAGCATGTCAGAATAATCTTGACTGGTAAAATCAGACATGGTATAAATTGCATGTGAAATTTATTGTCAAAAAAATTTTAAATGGAAAATCCCCTCCTACTTTCTGCATATGTGTGTGTATTTAAGTGTACATATATTCTACACACATGCTTCTGGACTTTAGAGAATATGTAATTCTATGATTTTCTTGGTGGTCATATTCTTTTTTTTCATAGATAGAAGTTACAGGTCCTCCAAGCTTGAGTAGGTAACATTTATCAATTACTATAGTAGAAAAAAACACACTCACAATGGGTAGCCAAAATTTTGGTTATGATCCTCTTCTGACAATACATATATTTGTCTTTAAATGACAAATAGAATATATGATCAGACCTCTGACATAATTAAGAGTTACTGTGTTTCATCTGTTAATAAGAAGATAATCGCTATGCATCCCCAGAAATTATAGTAAGGATAGTTAGGCAACATCTCTAAGGCTATTTGAATCCATAACAGTATAGTAATAGCTATTTCAACAACATTTTAAAGATATGAGATGCCTACTCTATGGCCCAAAGCATTAGAAAATAAAGTCAGGGCATACTGGTGAATAACTCAAGCACTGTAAAACCAAGTTGTTAATGTTTACTTCCACTAAGGTGAAATGAACAAACTAAGATGACTTATATTTGCTGTTTGAAGGAAAGCCAATGAAAATGAATCTCTCAACAAAAAACCAAGGAAATGATGTATAATACAAATGGGAGCTCTCCTCTTAAGCCTCTGCTTAACAAAACCAAAGTTATCTTGATCTGGACTGTTTTGGGTAAAGACTACTTAGTTTGACCAAATGATTGAACATTCTCTCTCCATAAATCAAGTATGAATCAGTTTGTAAATAAGAAAATGGCATAACTGGAGAAGGAAACTTTACATTTATTGTTCAATCTTAAGTGCCCTATAGAAGACCAGGTTATCATTCTACATTAACTTCAAACAAAATCATTCCCATCCAGTTTCCCATCTCTCAACCACCTAGTATTAGAGAATTACAAGGTAATTTTAGGAGGTATAAAAGCTAGGAAGATAAAGAGTAGAGCTGGTACAGATGTCTTAGATGTATAAGTATCTTTGATGGGGAGAGAGAAATGTACATGTGGACACCAGGGTTTGAGTAGAGAGATAATCACTAGTATAAGTCACAGTAATTCCTCCATCTCCCACTGACTTTTAAATTAAATAATTGTGGATGGTGCCAATTTTATTTAGCAGGGTCTTATAGAACAACAGGTTGTCACCATCATTCCTAAGAATACCTTGCTTTAAACTACTTTGCTGACAGAGTGACTTTAGTGTATCAAAATGTCTTCAAGGGGTAGGAATGGCAGCATTAATTTAAGTGGAATTTAGCTTATATTTTATAGTGCCTTAAGATTTACAAAGCATATTCTATACAATTCTGCGAAATAATTCATGGTAAAAAGTGTATACCCATTTTATAGATGAGAAACGTAAAGCTTTTGAGTAAATATGACACAGCAATGGTTACACAATGGGTACATATCTGAAATAGGATGTAAAACCCAAGTTTCTTATCGACATATCCACATTCTTATTCCATTGCACCATGTTGCCTCTTATTATAAATAGTGATGTCTCTATGCTAGTTCTTTTGTTATTCATTTTGCATTTTTTTCTTTTTCAGTCATATTAGACTCTTCTTAATCTCTTGAACCATACTATCCATGGGGTTTTCTTGTTTAAAACACTGGAGTGGTTTACCATTTCCTTCTCCATTAGATTAAGACAAACAGAAATTAAATGATGTTCAGGTCACACAGCTAGTAAGTATCTGAGGCCATATTTGAACTCAGGTCTTCTGACTCCAGACCCAGTCCTCTATCCACTGAAGCATCTAGCTGCCTCCTACTTTTGTTATAGATACTCATAATTTTATACACAGGTACCATGAAATGTCTGGCCACAAAATTTCCATCAAACACAGAAGTAATGGAAAAGTCATTAATTTTTTTTTCTTTCTTGGCGGTCCCCTAAGACTGGCTTGGGAAAGCATTATTGAAAACCTCTCTTAAATCAGATTCAAGATATTACAGCAGCGCCTGCTAGAGTCTGTCAACATTTCCATTATAAACCCATATTTTCCAGGTTTATAACTTAGCTGTAAAAATTTTCTATGGACAGAGACTTGGAATACTGAATTCCAGCCCAAAGCAATTTTTATGATCATCATTCAAAACAGTGAGGTTTTTAAAGTTATGATTGCAGAAAACAAAAGCTAGATACTTTGGGGGACACCCACACGTTTCAAATCCCTTTATAAAATGCAACATTAAAGACCATTTGCTGCTGATATAAACCAGCCCATTTAGGTTGGAAATAAGCAAACAAACAAAAACACCAAATAACGAGGCTTAAAGGGAAAATTTGGTGAGCATGCTTTGACTTTATTTTTTCATGTGATTTTTCCCCCTCATTTAGTATTTAGAGTGAATTTTTTTAATGCTGCTATAATAAGCTTTTGTGAAATTGGCACTGACTGAGTCTAAATGAAATTGGACTATTGGCAAGGGAGAATTATAAAAAAGAATTGAAACTGCAATCCACAAATGTAATGCCACCTTAAATACGAATGCTTTTAACTGTCTTCAGATGCACAATTCTTATGTTTTCAGTAAGTGAGATGTGTTACTTGGCTAATAAAATTCAGAGGTCAATCTGCAAAGCAGACCTGCAAAGAATTTCACAAATAGATCATAATAAGGGACGTCATTTGAAATAGATATGACTGGAAAAGGAGATGGGTTAGTCATGGAGTAAGAATAAAAGATAAATTATTGGGTTGCTTGTGGTCTTCATTGGTATTCATATAATGGCATAAGTGATATTTTTCCATGTGGATGCCATGTACTTACTTCCAGGGAGCAGTGGCATGATCGTAAGCAGGTATTCTTTAAAACAAATAAAATATTTATATATTTTTATTTTTTTAACATTCATTAAGGGCTTTTTTTAAAGTTCTGAAGTCCCTACCTCCCTTCTGCCCCTCAACTTCCAATCACGAAGATGAGAAATATGATTAAAAAAACAAACATTGGAAATGAAATGTGAAATTAAAGTAAAATTTTAAAAATGTGTTTGTATCATCTTCCAAATAAGTAAAGAAAGTGAGATTTTATAAGTTGTCTCTCTAGAGGTGAAAACATTTTTTTACCATAAGCATTTTGGAATTATCTTGGATCATTTTATTGATGAGAGTAGCAAAATCTTTCACGGTTGATCATTATTGTTAGGTTATATACAGTGTACAATGTTCTCCTGGTTCTGCTCATTTCACTTTGCACCAGTTTGTATGTTTCCCCAGATTTGTCTGAAACCATCCTGCTCATCATTTCTTATAGCAGAGTAGTATTATATCATAAGCATATATACTACAACTTACTCAGCTTTCCCCAGTTAATGGGCATCCCCTCATTTTCCAAATGTTTTCTACCACGAAAAGACCTACTTTAATTTTTTTTACATATAGGTCTCTCCCCATTTTTATTGATATCTTTGAGATATAGACCTAATAGCACTATTGCCAGATCAAAGAGTATTCAGTTACATTGTCCTTTGGGTATGGTTCCAAATTGTTCTCCAGAATGGTCTAACCAGTTCACAACTCCACCAATATAGTTGAGCAGGTATTTTTAATGTGGGGACTAGAAATGTATTTTTACGTTTCAAAAACTGTATTTCATTATAATTGGTTTCTTTTGTAATTCTGACACTCCATCTTCCAACTCTGGGCATTTTCACTGGCTCTCCTTCATGCCAGAAACTCTCCTTTCTTATTTCTGCTTCTCAACTTCTCTAGCTTCCTTAAAGAAAGTCTTAGCTAACGTCTTACCTTCTTCAAGAAACCTTTACTGGTCCTTATCTTGGTGCCATATATATAAGACTACCTCAAGTTTATATGTATCTTGTTGGCACATAGTTGTTTACATGATGCCTTCTCTATTAGGCTGTGAACTTCTTGAGAGAAAGGACTGTGTTTTTGCTTTTCTTTTTATCACCAGTACTTAGAACACTGCCTGGCACATAAGAGGTGTCAAATAAATGCTTGTTGGTTGACTTTAAGAAAAATAACTTATTTTCCCTTTATAAAAGCCATAATACCATCTTAGAGGGTGGTAATGAATAGGTCAAGGTTAGGGTAGGGGAGAGGAGGAAAGACATATCCATCATGGTAGCTGTCATGAAGGAGTCAAGGTTGGCTACTACTATAGTAGTCATTAAGAAAAACTATCAAACTGGACAATGTGTTTTAATTCACTATTTGCCATTTCCTTCTCCTGCTCATTTTTATAGATGAAGAAACTGAGTCAAACAGGGGTAAGTGACTTGTCAAAGGTTACATAGTAAGTGCCTGAGACTAGTTTTGAATTCACAGATGAGTTTTCCTGACTCCAAGCCCAGCACTTCGATTCATTATTAATATGCCATCTCCTACTGTAATTTGCCAGAGCAAAGATTTTTAACCTGGAGAAACCATAGATGTGAGGGGATTCATAACTTGGGAAAATTAAAACTTTAAATTAATTAATCTCTCAGTGAAATTTAGTATTTCCTTGGGCTATGATTTTTAGCAGCAAACATTTTTGTGAGGAATCCATATGTTCCACCAGAGAGGTGAAGAAACCCATTACACAAAATAAAGGTTAAGAAGCTTTGACTTAGAACCTGCTAAAAGTGATTATCAGTTACTCTGTGAAACGAAGATGGTATAGTGAAGGCTGACAGCTCTTTCATCATCCAGACTGAGTTTCAAAACCAACTGGCCAATTACAACCAATCAAACAAGAGATCCTTTGTAAAGGCTATAAAGCTTGCAAACTTTGAACAAAGCCTAGCTGATGCTTAGTTCATGTCCGCTGAAATTTTAAGAATCTTAAGACACAAATATAGTAATATAGTAAAAGACCTTAGAAGTCACATGCTCCAATTTCATCATTTTTAAAGAGACTAAAATGCAAAGACTTGTTAAGCAATAATTACTATTATAAAGCTAGTGTCTGTGGTGGGATTTGGGCCTATGTCCTTTTTCCAAGTCCACTGATTTGTCCACTACTCACTGCTACCTTACAAAAGAAAGAAAAGGGAGGCTATTCCTTCCTGTAATGGCTACATTCTTCTTTTTTAAATGCTTCATTTTTATAGATATCTAGTTCTATTTTTCAGAGATGGTCATCCCTAGGTTAACTTAAGAGCAAGAAAATTATGACTCATAGCAACTATTGAGAAGCATCTTAGTATGGACATAAAGGAGGTTGTTATCTGCAATAGTGGATGAAGGGAGTTCCCAATGGGCATGATAAATCAGAAGCATGGGAACCACATTGGAACATACTAATCAGGAGTAGATAATAACAAGTTTAAATCACTCGGAGTTGACTAAAGTAAGACAATAGCAAAAACTCTAGAATCAGGTATATCCAAGGCAAGTTAAGGGCATGCAACCATGTAACCACAGAACTATAAAATTCTAGGCCAACATGCAAACTTAGAAATGAATTAGCCACACAACTACTCATTCTGATTGAACCAAGGTCTACATTCTTCATTGCTTATTCCAATGTTTCAAACTAGAGGTAGTTAGCAGGATTAAAATAGTATCAATGGATCTATTTATTTTAAATGGTGGTCTCAGACCTTTTGAAGTTTTTGATATTAACAATTCCCAAGACAGATCAAGTTAAAACATGACTTCTTTATTTGGCTTCATAGCTCAAGTTAGAGAAAAGTCCCAGGTTGAAGGATTTACAAGAAATCAGTGTGCAGGAAGCAAATTCAAACAGATGATTTGTGAACAAACTCACAAAACAAAGCATATACAAACACAAGAATTCTACTAAATGACAATATGGACTACACACAGGTTCCACACTCACATGTGAGTGCAATGTACATCCCAACAAAGATCCCAGTGGGAATATATATGCTGAGAATGAAGTTTCACCAGCAAAGTTTTATACCTTAAAGATAGACTAGACTGAGAACAGGTATTTCATGATAATTATGGCTGGAGGCATTGCTAATCAGTCCCAGATGTGGGTAATGTAAAAAGGTAGGGAAAACCCTGGGTTGTTGTTGTTGTTGAATGATCAGGTGGGTTTGATGACTTGACCTTTCAGGCCATTCTCCCTTTTAGACAAAGAGCAAATGGACACTCTCTGTCCCCAGTCAAAACACTTTGGTGGGCAAGATGTTGCAGCAAACTGTGTCAGGACAGAAAACACCTTAGTAGAAAAGGATGTCCTTTGGCTGGGAAGTTTTGCTGAACCTAGCTCCTCCTTCAGTGTCCTCCATGAACAGAAAGCTGCCAGAGGGAGAACAGTATTGGATGACTCTGGAGTTTGACTTAACCTGGTCTGAGAAAGCTCTCCCTCCAGGGAAAAACCTCCACCCACCAGTCTCCCTTTATTCTTCTTCTGTAAATCAATCTGACTGCTTTCCTATATATGTGAACTGTTTATTTCAAAGGGTAGTAAGGGTAGATCAGGAAAGAGGATGTAGGAGCCCTGGCTAATACCCCTAAATGGGTGACTAAGTTCAGCCCTAGCACCGGGTTGAAAATCCTATCTGATCTTGTTCCCTACCAATAGCTAACCCTAGGCTAAATCAATGGATTAATGGTCTCTAGGCTGTTAGCAGATCAGGCTGTGGGAACTCCTGCTGGCTCTGTTCAGTTTCCCCTCCGGGCAAGCCCTTTAGGTCAACTGTTTCTTGATAGAGTCTACACAGGTAGAGATTTCCAGGTATTTGGGAACAGGTACAGGAATTCAATAAGTCTTATCCCAGGAACCACTTTAGGATAGGAAATGCTGGCTAGATCAGGAGAATTGGTCCAGAGCTGTCTCCCACCAGAGTTCAAGCTCAAAAGATCCTGAGGGTTTCAGTGGTCATCTGCTAGATTCTGTTGCTCTCAGAATTCTCCCCTGTGAACATTCCAAAGCTCCTCTCTTTTGCTTTTCTGTGTGTGTGTGTGTGTATATATATATATATATATATATATATATATATATATATATATATATATATANGGTCAACTGTTTCTTGATAGAGTCTACACAGGTAGAGATTTCCAGGTATTTGGGAACAGGTACAGGAATTCAATAAGTCTTATCCCAGGAACCACTTTAGGATAGGAAATGCTGGCTAGATCAGGAGAATTGGTCCAGAGCTGTCTCCCACCAGAGTTCAAGCTCAAAAGATCCTGAGGGTTTCAGTGGTCATCTGCTAGATTCTGTTGCTCTCAGAATTCTCCCCTGTGAACATTCCAAAGCTCCTCTCTTTTGCTTTTCTGTGTGTGTGTGTGTGTGTATATATATATATATATATATATATATATATATATATATATATATATATATAGGCTAGTTCCAGATCTCTATAGTCCTAGATTCCCATATGAAAAAAGATTCCTTGAAAATGTTCTCGGCTTCACCCAACATATTCTGCTTCACCCTTAGTCATCAATTTACTTAAAGACTCTTAGTTCATCTTATTAATTGTCAACTATTATGAGTGATTTGAAAGAACAATGTTGGCTGAATACTTGTTATCAATTATTAAACTGTTAATAAGGAGAATGCATACTAATGTGTAAAACAATGGACAAGAACCTTAATGCATTGTTAGAAAATACTACTGTATAAGAAAAATGTGGCATAATCATTGATGCTAAGCTAGCTGTCATCCAAAGGTAAAGACTTATAGTGTAGAAGGCACTGAGGAAATATTTTTTTCTGACTTGAACTAAACACTTAAATGTTGTTGTTAAATGTAAGGATTTTTCTTTTGATACTTCAAGTCCATTTTGGGTTTAAAATACAGAAGTAAATGACATTAAAGTTTAAGATAATGATCTTTTAATATTATTACTACTAGCATATTCTCTATAGTTGGAGAAATTGACTGTTTTTGATGTTTTATTGTTGCTATACTTCCTCTTTTCAAATAGGACCAAAGATATCATGGGATAATGTCTTGACTGCCCATGAATTGGGTTTAAAAGAAGCAGTGTTACACAAAGTTGTCAGCTTCCTTCTCTCTTTTAGTCACTGAAATGCAATGTTAAAACAAAAGTCAAGAGAACTGGTAGTAGGTACATTGTGTAGCCCTGGTGTCTTAGATGTGTGACCAAGCTCTAAGTGTTACACATTGCCTGCTTCAGCAACCTTCATTACTGCTGAAACAAATTGTTCTCATTTGCTCATTCCTTCAGAGCAAGTCTTCACATCATTGGGGTAGACATCCTCCAAAATCATTGAGGGGTCTGAGACCTGTTGGTTATCTTCAACCTGTTTTAACTTGTCTGCTGAGATAGTTTTATGGGAATGTGGCCACTACACTGGCTATGTTTCCTTGTAGCCACACCTGAGATTTGGGTGTAAGGTGAATACAAAGGTAGATGATCAAGCCTGAAAAGGGCTCAGCAAGCACATATGAGATGCTAGTTCTCTATGAAAATTCCATATTCTCCAATGCTAAAGCATGCTACAGAAGATAGAAAGATTGATCTGGTGTCCATAGGATCTGAGTTTAAAGGTAATATCAGATCTGTTAGCCAAGTTGATGTCCTATATTTGCTTCTTGGATTTTATTTATTTTTTAATTTTGAAAAAAATATTTTGTTCCTCAATTATTAAAAAAATTAAGCCAGATTCTTCCCCTCCTACCTTCCTTCCTCTTCTTCCTGATCCCTGAGATAGCAAGCAATGTAGTATAGATTTTGCATGTGTAATAGTGTAAAACATTTTCCTATCTTAGTCATTTTGGGAAATAAAACTTGAACAAACAAAAGAAAAATGAAAAAATAAAGTGAAAGATAGAATGTCTCTGTATTAAAATTCTTGCAATTCTTTCTCTGGAGAAGGATGGTATTTTTCATCATTAGTCCTTGAGGATTATCTTGGCTCACTATATTGCTAAGAATAACTGTTTTTAATAAATATCCTTCATATAATATTATTACTATGAACAATGTTCTCCTGGTTCTGTTCACTTCACTTTACATCAGTTCATGTAGGTCTTAACAGGTTTTTTCTGAAATCAATCTTCTCATCATTTCTTATAACACAGTAGTATTCCATTACAATCATATAACATATCTTGTTCAGTCATTCTTCAAATGACAGATATCTCTCAGTTTCAAATTCTTTACCACCATAAAAAAGCTGCAATAAAATTTTTGTACAAATAGGCCTGTTTCCCTCTTAAAAATATCTTTGGAATGTAGGCCTAGTAGTGATATTGCCAGATCAAAGAGTATATCCAATTTTCATGCCCTTTCCACATATTTCCAAATCATTCTCCAGAATGGTTTGTTCAGTTCACAAGTTCACCATCAATGCACTAGCATCCCAGTTTTCCCACATTGCCACCAACATTTATTGTTTTCCTTTTCTGTCATATTAGGCAATCTGATAGGTGTAAGAATGGAAAGAAGTGTGAAGAATGAGTAGATGATTTCAGGGTAATTAATCTGAGGCATTCCCTAATGATCATAGCTAACAAAGAAATCAGATCATTGATCTGGAGCTAGAAGGGAGCTTAGAATCCACCTTCTTCAAACATCTTGTTTAATGGATGAGGAAACTGAGGTTGAGTTGGGTGAAGAAATTTGCCTTTGGTCAGACATATAGCAAACATTAGAGATAGGATATAATAAGCACAAATCTTCCTTGAACCAACTTCTGGACTCTCAATATTTTCTCTTTGAATTCCTTTAACAATTTTGGCTGGTTTACTTGATTTGGTAATTAGAGATAGTGGGGTCAAAATGAATGGAGCCTCAAATGCATAGATAGCCCCAGGAAAAAGGACAGGGTTCTGATAGGGTAACTGCCTTCTGTATTAGCCTTAGCCATTTTTTAATTTCCTTTTTGCCCTGGGACAAGCCAATATTGAACAATTCCTGGCCTTCTGAGATGACAACTGAAAACAGGTGGCTAGGTGAAAGGGAAGGAATAGACAATGGTACTCTGGCAGAGAAAATTCCCAGACCAAATGCCATCCCCTCTCCCTTGTCTCCTTCCTGCCATTACTCTCCATATCACTCTGCTCAAAGTACTAAGCACCAGCCTGCAGACATATTCAGAGATATCCCAAAGAAAGGACAATTTCTCTGAACATTTAATTAAAAGGAAATAGAAGGCAGAGCATGTTCAATTTCTCCGTAGATCTACTGCCTGATTTTTCACTAATCCAGCTACTTCATTGCCACTACACTAGCCATGATTTCCATTGCACACACTGGAAATGTAAGTTCAGAGCTTATTTTCATGTCTGAGGCCAAGTATATGAAAGCAATGACCTAAGCACAACATTGATGGAATGAAGAGAAATGTTTTTTTTGCCTGTGTGCTTTTTGTTTGTTTTGTCCTTAATCAATCATTGAACATAATTAAATGATTCTTATTGGCCAGTCAGTATACTCAGTTTTGAAATATAAAGAAAAATCAAAAAACATTCCCTGCCTTCAAGAAGATAATATTTTAATAGAGACTGTGTATGAATAAGTATAACCAAGATGACTATAGAATAAATAAAAAGCAAACTTGGAGAAAGCCGCATTGGTAGCCCTGCGGGAGGAGGAAAGGCTTTCACTGAAGTTTTTTAAAGTCTCCCTTATGAATGGTTAGGTCATTCTGAAAATAGGGAGAGGCACTCTATGCTTTCAGATAAAAAGAAATCAGTAAGAGTAAATAAGCATCAAGCAAAGACAGTCTTCTTTTTATTCTCTTTGGGTTTGATTTTCATTATAATATGCTTTTATTTCCATATTTCCTGGTGGCAGATCATAAAACCTCTTAGTTTTATGAGTGTATAGATAATTCTATGAAAACTTCTTAGTTTTATGAATGTATAGATAATTCTCTTTTGATCAGGGACCAGGGGATGCTACATCATGAAAAACCTATAAAGCACATTCAAATGCTTTGTGAACTACATAACTCAATTAAGCCAAATAGATTTTTCAGTAAATTATTGACTCTGAAATAAACTTGAAAAGTATCTATTTTTACTTAGGCACTCTAAGCCAAAGGCCAGAGCTGGAGGAACACATGGAGTCACCATAATATGGGGAAAAGAACAGTGGTTCTGAAGTTGTGACCTGGATCCAAATCCCACCTCTGGCCAATGTGACCTTGGATAATTTCCAAGACCTTCCTGGGCCATATTTTTCTTATCTTTTAAAAGAAGGAGGATTAACTGAATGGCTTCTGAGGTTCCTACTATACCTAGTGCTATGATCCTATGACCCAGTCTATTGAAGGGAGTACCTGCCATATTGCCTCTATAACCTCAAAATCCAATATCTTCACTAAAGCTAGGAATCAGTTGATTACAGAACTATGTCTCATTTCAACTCAGACAGGATGACTGTCTGACTTCTCTCATCAACCTTCCCTGCCCTGTAACATGTTGGCTATTTAAGATTATTTTAATTAGGTTATTTCAATCAAGATAGCTTCTAGAAAATCTTATACACCAAATTTACATTTGACATAAACATGTAGCTAAAATTTAGGATATCCTGTTGCATGCTTCTGTGATTCACATCTACAATTATACTTCTCTAAATGTAAGATTAGTATTTAAAAAAAGGAGAGTTGAGAAGTGGAAATAATAACAATAAATGTAGATAAGATCAATACTTATTTTTTCCAACATGAAATCTGCTTCTCTTCTTAAGTCATTTTGATAGATACTAAATATTAAACCTGATAGTAATCCAGTTCAAAATAAGCATGGATAAAAGAGACAAATACAGGGTAAAATGATAGTCAGGTCCAGAATAAACTGTATCTTATGAATAATGAGGAAAATTACAAAAATGGTGATTTCAGGTTTGTTAAGAGCAAAGCAGATAAACAAAAAAAGCACAGATCTACTGTAAGAGTCAACCAAGAGAAAAAGAGAGCTATCAAGTAATCATTAAGCATTATAAAATGTGTACTTTGTTCTAAGATTGTTCTGGGTTCAGGGGACACAATAACAAAAATTAAATATTTCTTGTCCATAAGGAAGTTACATTCTACTGGTTGGGTTAGATAGAGGATTAATATGTACATACAAATTAATATGTAAAATCTATGCAAATAATATTTCAAGATGGAAAGCAATAACATCTGGAAACATGAGGAAAGGGCCTACTGTTGACTCTTAGTTAAATGTTAAATGGATCATTTAGAAACTATATAGTTAGTGAGCATTTGGAAGAGAAAATCAGTATGGGTTCCATAAAAATAAATTGAACCAAAGTAATACAATATTCTTCAAAAAGCAGGTAGAAGATCCATGGAAATGTGATTGTGTAAAGCATTTGATAAAATTTCTCACAACTGTCTTGATGAAGATGAAGAATTATAGGATATTCATGAATATTCACATTTTACTGTCATGATAAAAGTAAAAACAACACTATGTAGCATATACCACATGACTTAGGTGCTAGGGAAGGACTCAATTTTCAGGGTTCTGAGCTACCATTTTATGTGTTTCAGGTGGATATAGGAGGTTTAGGCTCTACCCTCTGTTTAAACATTGTAGGAAGAATGGGAGAAATATAGCAGTAGAGGAGTGATGGCCACAGAAGTTGAGGTTGGGCCTACCCTGTATATATTACTTATAAACTTTCATATCCACTCTTAGTCTAGCCAGAAGATCATTTGGGATTTTTCAGTAGAACCTCAGGTACCTTAATTTGTGTCTCAGCCTAATAGTAGGATAAATGACTTATAGAAATGATATAAATCATATCAATTCTATCTTTAAAACACTTCTCATGTATGCCACATTCTCTCCTATGAACTGATATATACCTGGTACAGGTTCTTACTTATTTTAGAACTATTCTTGTCTCAAGTCTTGTCCCACTCCAAGCCACCCTTCATTCAGCAGTCAAATTGATCTTCTTGATCTTCCACTGTCAACTTCTGATGCAGATGTTGATGTTATAAAATGAAATCAGAAGGATGCTTGGGAATTATCCGTATAGCTAAACCTATTCTTAACCTGTCCCCTACCTGCTGTTGAGCTCTTCTCATACCTTATGCCCACCACCACCACCCCCAACACACAGACACATACTCAGATTCAGTGACACTAGTATTCTTGTTGTTCCTTGCATAAAATACTCCATTTCCCTATTCTGTATTTTCTCTCAATATATTCCTTAAAGCTTGCTTTCCTCACATCTACCTCTGGGCTTCCCCAACTTCCTTCAGGTACCAGCTAAAATCTCACCTTCTACAAAAGACATTTTCCAACCCCCATTAAATGCTAGTGTGTTACCTCTATGATTATTTCCAATTTATTCCATTTCTGTCTTGTTTGTACATAATTCTTCCTGTTTTGGCTTCCCCATTAAACTGAAAGAACAGGACCTAGTTTTGTTTGTTTATTTTTGTTTTTCTTTGTATCTCCAGGCATAGTGCTTGACACATAGTAAGAGCCTTATAAATATTTGTGGCCTTGACCATGGCAATATATTATTTGTTACTCTTTTGTTTTTTCTTAATTGGTTGACAAAAATATATGTAATTCTTCATTTCCATGGCAGTTCAAGAGAGGGGAAATAGTTAAATGTTTATCATAAAATTCATAGAATTACAAAAGAAAGCAGTGCTATCAAAGTGGATATCAATTTTTTAATCAATGAGAACTAGGTTATGAATGCCTACTAGAAAATCTCTTTACTATCCAAAGATAAAAATAAAGTCGGTAAAATCTGCCAGTTATCCCTTGCCTTCGCTACATTTTTAATAATAACAAACTATACAAAAAACAGATCATCATATTTTCCCCTTGAAGTCTCTCTCTGCCTGGGTGTTTTTATTAAATGCTTACTGCATGACTGGCTTTGTCCTAAGTGCTTGGGTTACAAGAAAGGCAAAAACAAAGCCCCTGCTCTCTAAGAGCTCACATGCTAACGGGGAAATGACATATAAATAAATAAATAGATAAACAAATAAATAAATAAATGAATGAATGAATGAACAAATAAATAAATAAATAAGTAAACAAACTAAAAAACAAACAAATAAATAAATAAATCTAAGATATATACAGAACAGAAGGAAAGAAATCCCAGAAAAGGGCAGGAAAGGCCCCTTACCAAAGTTAGATCAAAGTTGAATATTGAAGGAAATCAAAGAAACTGAGGCAGAAGCAAAGGCACACTGTCAAGAGACATGGATTTGAGAAATAGTGTGTTCTTTGTGAAGAATAGATTAGTGGCATGAGATAATTATGCACGCAAAGAAGAGTGACTCAGAAAAGGAATAAGATAGGAAGGAGATAGATTTTAAAGAACTTGAAATGCAGAGATCTTGCAGGTAATAGGGAGCCAGTGGAGTTTACTGAGTAGAGATAAAATGTTTTAAATATTAAGCCTATAGGACAAACTACAATTGAATGTTTTGATTAATATGTCACAGAGAAGAACAAAATTGCAATTAAATTAATTATATTTAATAGTTTCATGGATACAGCCATATGCACACAAATACACATACACAGTGGAACAATGATTTTGTGTCAATTGGGTATTATTAAAGAAAAAATGGGGACAAAATTGTCTGTGATTTGTGTATTTTGGCTGATGATAGCATGATCAAATATGAAAGAAACTTCAGTCTTTGTCTTTTTACTTCCATTATTTCTCCTAATAAGACCTTTAACTTAATTCCAGCTTTATTTCTGGGGTTAAAAATATAGAGTCAGAAGTCCCCTAAAGGGCTTTTAATGTTGAATTGGTTTTTAATGGCATATTTGGAAATTACACTTACTTAAACATCAGAGGAAGTTCTTTAATGAATCCTACGTCCTTATGTACCTCAATGTATTTCTTACTGAAAGTTAGGGTAACATAAAAGAAAGTAGGCATTATAGAACCTCAAGCTGACTTTTCCAAGAAAGCTTTTCAAAATGTTGGAAGTCTGATTCAAGAAAATGGTTGTTTAGAATACTTTTATGAGACTTGACAAAAAACACTTTCTACATTTTCTCTTCCGACATCTGATTATAGCAAAGCTGCATAATTTGGGCCTGAATATGCTTAAAATAATTTCTCAGTCAAATAAATCTTGTTTTCCTAATTTTACTTACAAATGCAAGCTTGTTTTTCAGAATTTTGAGGAGTTTTGAACTTTTCTTCAAAAACTTTACAAAATAATATCAGGTGGTAGATTTGTTGTGAGCAGAGAGACACCTTTATTTTCTCCTCTCCCCTTTGATGTGGGTGGAAAAAAACCTAAGAAATTGCAAAAATAATAGCTTTTACATCAGGATAAGTAGTAAAAATAAGCGTCCAGCTTTTGAGAATAAGGCATTCTGGAAATAGAGGTGGTGGCAGGGTAGTGTTTATATTGATATCTGTTTCTCTTTAATATTATTTTCCAGAGTAAATCAAAGATGCTGAAAAAGTCCCACATCTCATTCATAGTTTATGTGTTAAAAGAGATAACTGGCACTTTTTTCTTTAGACTATCCCAACTGCAGAATTTAGAGATACAGCTTTGATCAAAGGTACAACAGAAATTTAGCACTTGAAGGTGTCCTTTTTGAAAGAAGCATTGGGCTCCATATGCTTTTTAGTTTTGTTTTTGGGAATCAGAAGGAGGAGGGAAGTAGTTAGTACAGTTTTCTGTTGTCAGCCAAAGAACATTCTGTATCACTTAATGGAAGAGTAAGAAGCCATATTACTATCTTGTATGATTCAAGGAGAGAAATCTCAGGTGTAAGAAATGTCAAAATCAGAATCACACAGGCACGAACAATTCATTTGACTTCCCAGTTCCACTCATTTCAACAAGCTTTATCCACTACTTTATGTCAAGCACAGCACAAGACTCTTTAGGTTGTACATTAGGAGTTCTCCTTCCCAATGGGCCATTCCCCTTTCCCCTCTTTTCCTTATTCTGAAGCCTTAATTTAAAATCACTGGACTCTTGGTCAGACTCCTTCACAAGCCAACTTCTCAGTGTAAAAAGATTTTCCATATGTTCTATGGCCCAACTTCACTCAGATGCCTATATCCCCCTATATATGAGATTGCCTCCCTCTGCCAACCCATATATGAGATTGCCTCCCTCTGCCAACCCATATAGTCCAAAGGATTATTTCAACTGGACATTGTTCTTGTGTGCTTTTTTTTTTGGAGCTTCTGTTCTCTTTTAATTGATTAAATGACTAAGAATGGCAGACTAGCACCCCTGCACTATCTAATTTCTAAATGCTTTAGTGTAAACTTCCATGATTTTAGAATACAATACATTTTTTCTTTGTTTTACAGCATCGTCTAACATAATTAAATAACATAATAGAATTAACCGTAATCTGGTACTCAGGAGATTGGAATCTTGTTCTAGCTCTGCTTATATTTCACTGTGTAACTATAATGAAATCACTTAATTTCTCTGAGACTCAGTTTCTTCATAGGTAAAATCACATAGTTGAAGCCATGAAGTAGGGTGAGAAGAACAATGGATTTGAAATGAAAGGACTTCTGTTCAAAATATGACCTTTTCAATCCCTAACTTGATGATCATTGGCAAACTATTTAGACACTGGTCATTAGTTTGTTGTTCCTCTTGTTCAGTCATGTCTGAGTTTTCATGACCTCATTTATGGTTGTCTTCACCATATTGTAAAATGAGGAATTTTGACTATATGGTTTCTAAAAATCCCAACCAGCCACAAACCTATTATCTCATTTTTTAAATATTTCTAAAATCTCATCTAGCTCCAAAATTCCATACTGAATAAGTTCCTAAAATAATGTTTCAACAGCATAAAATCTATTCATGCCCCCATTCCCTCTTCCAATATTTCTTTGTGCATTATCTTAATTTAACCATGGTATGTGTCTAAATTCAAGCTGGGCAAGAAAAGTGGTACAAGTTGGATCTTATGAACAACAGTAACAATAATGAAATTTGATCTAGATCACTGAATCAAGTGTTGGCTTGAGATACATAGATGCATTTCCCAATTCCATCATGAACTTATAGTACAACCTTAGTTTCTTCATAGATAGATAAAATGAAAAGAACCCTACTAGGCATTACAGGCCACGTTTGGAGCACTTTAGGATCCTTAAAGACAAGGTGCCCTACATATACAAATTGCTATGCAAGATGATTTTCAACTCTACATTTTTTCTTAGTTACCATACAGATTTTTTAAGGGAATTTCATTGAAAAAACCTTTTTTGCCCTTTAGAAGGTAAAACAATAAACTCTTAAGTGTCATATTATTTTTACTTGACATTTATTTGGTAATGGAAATTGTGGGGGATAAAGGGGGAGTGGATGGGGATGTAAGAAAGGAGGAGGCAGAAGCATCACATAAAATGAGACTCTTGGAGCTCCTGGCTCCACCTAAAAGAAAATCATTTAACTGGAAATAAATGATGTAATAACACAATTGTGTTGCCCATAATATTTTTTGTTCTATTTCCATCACTGCCTTTATTAAACAGCAAAAGGTCTCACACACACACACACACACACACACACACACACACCTTATGCATTACAAAGGAGACTCTTTGAGCAACAAATAGATCACATTCTAACTTTGAGAACAATAGACTGTGCACAAGAATCAATTTAATAGTCCATTCATACACAGCTTCCCTGAGAAGAGCCTCATTAGAATATACATTTTGTGGATCCTGATGATATAGTGTATAAATTTCCCTAGTGATAATAACAATAAAAAGACCAAGGTTAGTTTGTTTAATGAAATGTGAGGGAGAACAGGGCAGTTCTAAGTGGCTGCTGGCACAGTTTTAGGTGTCATGCCAGTGTTCAAACCCACAGGGTCATTTGGCAGTCAGGTGTCATTAGTCAATCCTCTCCCTCTCTCCCTCTTCCCATCTGTTTTCGTCTAGCCTATTTGTGTAAATTAGCTCTCAGTATGCAGCAATGTTCACTACAGTCATGTATTTTCCTCCTATTTCCTTTGTCCTTTCCACCCCTGACTGCTTCTGTAGACTAATACCAATCTTTTGGCCCAACATCCTACATGAAAGGTGATGATAACAATTTCAATTAATATTATTACTATTGTAAATTGACTTCCCATGTGACCCATAGCTAAAGGACAACTAATGATAGAACAGTCAATTTAAAATAAAGAGTTTGGTATTGACCAAATCACACCATAGACATTTTAATGGAAGGACAATTTGCATAGGAGTTTCTTTGTTTATGTCATTCAGCACAGACATTTAAAAGAAAGCATAGGCACATAAATGATTAAGGAGTTGGTGTTCAGAGACTACATCCTGGTTTGAAAGCAGTAGAGTTTTTAGAGAAGATGAGAAAGATAAGATCATTTTCCCCCCTCTGCTGACCCCACAACTAGCAGCATTCAAGTATGTCCAGTCCCCTGCTATTCCTTTGGAAAAGCCATAATTACAACCATGCATCATCTTCTAGTGATGTGAGGAAAGGCAAGTGAGTCAGGATGAATTACTAACCAATATACTATTTTGCACAAAAAAGGAACCTTTTTTCTATCTCAGCTGGCTGATACCAGTGATTTCAGACAATGGAATGGAATTAAAACTCAGGGGCTTACTCCCAATGACCTGGCAAAAATAAATCATAACCAAGTGACTTGAAGATATAGTTTGAACAATAAAAAAAATAATTTTTCTGATTAGAGAAACAATTGTAAAACTTCACTATCTGTGACTAATTCTAGTTTACATCAAAATATCGAATGTTCAGTCTTCTTGGCACTTCTATAAAGTGTGACACAACACAGGTGCATGTGATTGGTCAAATTTACTGTTATCGTGTCAAGTGCAGTCATGTTATAAGGTCAAGCTAATCACAGTTCTCAACAGATGCTGTAGCATATAACTACTGTTATTTTGATCTATAAATGATTTTAAACAAATTTAGCTCTCTCTGCTGGTATAGAGATGAATGGTTAGAATATGGGAATGTTTGGCCTAAAAGCAAGAATTATTACATCATGCATTTTTGCTCTGAGAGACCTTAAAAAAAGAGCAAGGCGGCCTCAGACACTTCCCAGCTGTGTGACCCTGGGCAAGTCACTTGACCCCCATTGCCTACCCTTACCAATCTTCCACCTATAAGTTAATACACAGAAATTAAGGGTTTAAAATTAAAAAAAAAAGAGCAAGGCTCTTAGTAAATTTCATGTGCCAATTTGATATTATTATAGGATGTCCCAAAAGTCTTGATGCAGTTTTAAGCTATTAAAAGATCCTAAAGTCTAAAATCGAGCCAAGAATTTTGGGACACCTGTGTAAGCTTTTTTTTTTTTTTTTTTTTTTTTGCCAAAATGTCAATTTCATCACTTGAAACCAGGGAAAAAGAACAAATGAAAAAGAAAATTGAAAGTCCCCAATTATATACATACGAAAATACACAAGGTAAGACAAAAATAAAATTTGCCCTTGCATATTTTTTGGTCTGAGTAATAACCAAACATTGATTTGCCAAACATTATGAGCATAAATACACACATTGTGCACACACACATCTATATCTTTATTCCCTCACTTTTGCCAATTATGATGACCTTAGCTAGAAAATCACGTGTTTATTTATTCAATACCTTTTCTGACTCTTATCAGTTAACATATAGTTCTACCTTCCCACTTCAGATTACCTTGAACTTTGTGTGTGTGTGTGCTTGTGTGGGTGCTTATGGTGGTTTTATTACTATAGGAAACTCTTTAATGAAAAAACTCCCTCTACTATGATTGATTGGCCCCTTTTCACACTATTAGAGAGTTGCCAAGTACACTGAAAAGTTAAGATTTCTCAACAGTCAAGAAATTAGTATGTATCAGAACCTTCATATCTCTACTATCTTTGTCAAGAAAATACAAAATGGGATCATGAAGAGATTAATATAACTGAAAAACAACTGAACAACTATAACTGCTACATAGTTTTACTTATACTCATTTCTAATATAGACCAGTTGAATAAGATTAGAAGGAGATACTCTAAGACAAAATTAAATATATGTGTGTATATACATACACACACGTATATATAATTAACAAATGAGTTAATATATTTTGTGGATCTAATTTTCAAGGGGAATCACAAGAATATAATTTATATAAAGTAAGTAGGAAAGGGGGAAATGGCTGCCTTTCTTTTCACAATCCTAAAGGAAGATTTCTTGGAGGAGGAAAAATTTGAGGAACTATTTGAATGAAAGATTCTTAAAAATTTCTAAATGGCTGTCAGCTAAAAAAGAAAATATCAGAAAGCTTCTTTGTATCATTGTTTCCTAATTGGGAAGGAGTGCAGAAGAAGGAAAGAAATTAAGTAGTATATGCCAACTATTAATTAATTGGCTTCCCAATGTCTAGTTGTATGCCAATGTCTTGCTGCCACATATTTGGGATTTTCAAGTAATTTACATAAGTGTAGAGCCTTGATTTCTTGTAATTTACCTAAATTTAGCTTTTTTGCTGTCTGGGAAATAATGTAAATGTCAGAGACCTTTTCACTTATTCAAGGTGTGCTCACTTCTACAAAAACTACAGATAGTGAAAAAAATGAGCAAAGAATAGACTAGATTTTTACAAGTTCAACCCTCTTTATATATTTTCTATTTCCAATATAAAAAGTAGCAAAAAGCTGTATGTACTTTATAGCTTCAAGAGTCAACCAGAGAGAATGCCAACTCTAAAAGGAACCTCAAAAAGTACCTTTTATTTTCCAAATAAGTAAACTTAAATTCAAAGAGATTACCTCTATTGATACAGTTAAACCATCAAATTGCAAAATTAAGATATTATTAATAATATTTAAGAAGTATCAGCTTTAATTGTTTTGGTGGCAAGGCTGACGGGCCCTATGGTGATTTTGTGGGCCATGTTTTTGGAGAGCAGGATAGAGGTAAGATTCATGGAAAGGATAAATATTTGGACCTTCTTATGAATTGATTTTCTTTTTCAAGATAAAAATCTCTAGAGGAAATGAAAGAGAGGTGTAGCTATGGAAGAGGAACAAAAATTAAGTTTTTGTTTTGTTTTGCTTGACTCCCTGGGCTTGTAACAAGATATAAAAAGGAAACATGCAAAAAAGCAAGCCATTAGCTTTAATAGATTGGTATATGTTTCATAGGTAATGAAGAATGAGATAAGAAAAAAATTCTGATCTGAAGAAAAAGAGGATAAATGAAAATACAGAAATTGGGAATTTAGTATATGGAACAAAAGAAATCATAGCCATATGACAGAATGAGCTAATTTATGAGTAATAAAAAAATGTGAAGTAGAACAACTTTCTTGTCTCCCACATACCTATCAGATTAGCAAAAATGTCCAAAGATGAAAATGTTTAATATTGCGGGGTCTATATAAAGAAAACATGCTAATGTACTATTGGCCATCAGTTTTAGAGGGAAAACTATAGAATTGTAGTAACTCCCTAGTTGTATAGCTAGAAGGGGCATTAAAGAACAGTTGATTTATTTCTTTCACTTATAGAACACAAATTTAGACCAGTGAGTTTAGTGACTTGCTCAGAGTCACATAGGTGCCAAAAAGAAGAGTCAAATTAATTTACATCTAACTCTAACTCTAATTTAGCAGTTTTTTTTTTGTAACAGAGTAATTACTAAAATCTTAATGTCCTTTGAACAAGCAGTGCCATTTCTAGGCAAATGTACCATCAAGGACGTCAAAGATAAGAGTTTATACAAATCCATATATATGTTTACATGTATATAAATGCATATACAAAAATATGAGTGTGTGCATACTCACACATTTGTAACTTCATTCTTGGTAGCTGCAAGAAACTGACAGGACATGAGGTGCCCAATGATTGGAAATCAATAAACTAAGTGGGGTAAATTGAATATAGGAAAATATGGTGTTCTAAGAAAAGATAGATATAAAGAAATTCAAGACAATTGGGAAGAATTTTGTGAGCATATGTAGAGCAAAGTTAACAGAATGAGAACAGCTTGAGCCATGACCACAGTATTTAAATATAAACAACACAGAAGACAGTCAAGCATCTCAGCAAATTAAAGAAATGTATATCAAATGTCTTCTGGGTGCAAAGAATATTTGCATAGGCCCTGGAAAGTCAGAAACAATAAAAGAAAAATACTTGAAGACTTCCATTTTCCCTCTCTTCTCCCCATCCCCTCCACTACTCTTCTCTTCTCCTGGCTAAATATCTCCAGTTCCTTCCATTAATACTCATGTGGTATGATATTGATGTTTCTCTTTGCCTTCTTCTTGTATGTCAGTTTGCCGATGTGCTTTTAAAATGGTAAAAAGCATTTTAACCTGAGAAAAATGTACTAAAAAGGTACCAAACTTGAGTAAACACACACACATACTCACACATGGCATTATTCCTTTTATTCTAAACACTAAACTTCTTTTAATCCTGTTAAGATGGCAGCATTTGGTCTCCCAGTAAACTCATTTTCCTTGCTGTATTTTTAAACCCTCTGATCTTTTTCATAGGAATTGCTCAAAGTGACATTTCATCTTTTTTTTTTTTTGCTTGTGCGTTTGTGTTGTTTTTTTGTCTCAAATATAGTATTTTAAATAGATTGATGTTAAACTTCATCTTAATTTGGTTAATTATTTAATGTATCTGAGATTATTTCTTCTAGTTTCCTGATTTTTAAAGAAATTTAATGTGTGATTTTTAAAAGGAAGAAAATGTTTTATACTTTACAATAAGGTAACATTTTGTGTCATATGAGACTCACATATAGTATGATAATTAGATCTCTAAGACATAATCAATTCTATTTAAGTCAAAATATTTAAAAGTGTTTCATTTTGGTCCAGATAGATACTTATGTTAAAATCCTTAATTTGAAATTAGAAATTAATTATAGCCTGTCCTCATCTCTTCTTGTATGTAAGAATACTTCTGGGGACCAGTAACTAGTACTTGTTATGTAACTTTAGCAATAGTTACCTAGAAGTACAGAAACTTCTGGTGTTAATTTCTATATTCAGAGATGGGTCAGATGGTTAGGCAGGTTATTATGAAAATTTTTGAAGGTAGGATTTTATTTATTTTCTTTGAATGTTATTTCCCTGGACAAAATATACTTCTAAAGAATATGCAATTTTTAGTTAAACTGTTGTCTTTAGGACTCAAAGGAATATACCTCATTAGAAATAAAAGGGAAAAGTGGTTACCAACTTAAAAGAAAATAGCAGTTTTTACTAATTAGATTCAGAAAATAGATATTTAGTTTTGGATAATGTCTGTGCATAGTGGCAGTTGAAACAGTAGGTGATTCTTTTTTAATCAAGACATTTAATGTTTTTGGTACAATCTTTACAGCTCAGAGATAGCAATCATTTATAGTTTTCTGAGGCTAGTTGTTCTGCTTTCATGGAGAGACATTTGCACACTAATTTGTAATTATTCTCTGAGAAAGATTAATTTTTTTGTATTACAATGTAGTTAGATATTTAGTATAGTTCTGCATAAAATAACTGTATTTAGGTAATGAGGATGAAGAAGATATTGGTCATGTATGAGTTGTATTAGATGATCTCTGCAAGAATGTATGCAATTAAAAAAAAAGAATGTATGCAATTGTGTGTTTGAAAAGTTAAATCTTTCACATAATCATAGAAAACTAGAATGAGAAGAAACATCAAGGGTCATCTAATTTATAACTGGAAAAGAATCCTCTCAACAAAATAGGAGGTAAATGGTATCTTTCCAGGGCTGGAACTAGCATGAGGCATCTGTAGCTTTACATCAGATGGCAACAGCTAGAATGGAGGTTGCTTTCTTCTTTTTTAAAACAATGTTGACTTTTGTGTTCACCTGACTGTTGACCTGCTAGCTCTTAGCTTTTTGTGGTTATTGTGTCCTTCCTCCATGAATCACTACTTGATTAACAGGAAGATGGGGTAGACAGAATCAGCGGCAAAAAATGATGACCCCTGCCATCCTCTCCCAAATTTCTCCCCATTAGTAATCATTTATAGCCATATTCAGTTCCTGCACTCAACATTGCTTTTCCACTTCATCTTCCTCCAAATTATCCATATCTGTTACAGATCATTCTGTCCTTTCTCCAATGAGTTCAATTACTGGTTCATAGCCTTCAACTCTTTCTTCACTTCAAATTCGGCCCCCTTTCATTATCCTGGCCTCTCAATTCTCAGCCTCCTTGACTCTCAGCTTTTTCTTTTCAGCCTACACATGAAGTATACATAATAGCATAACAGAATCAAAACTTAAAGAAGTTTTCTAGTCTACCCCTTCACTTTTTTAAATGAATACAATTGAGGTTCATAGATGTGTCATAAAAGACATTAAGAGACAGAATTGGGTTAAAAATAACATTTTCTCTCCTTTTCTTCAGCTCCCTTTCTACTAGTAAATGAATGAACAGAAGAAAATTATTTACACAGATTATAAATAGAAAAAAAAGATATATTCCCTTTTCTCAAGAAGATAACTAAGTACTTTACATTTATTACCTCATCTGATGGCATTAATTTGATTGAGGTGGAAAATATATGAGAAAGTTCAGATAGAGGTAGATGGAGAGACCTAGAAGTCCTAAGGGTGCTTCAACAGGGCAAATGATATATGCTCCTTAGGTTATGTAGATTATGTCATTAGAATAGATGACATTGCCAGGGGTCTACAGGGTATAGAGACAGAGAAGATAGAAAGGCCAATAGGACTTAAGAGTCAATGGTAGGGAAGATAGCAAGGTCTGGAGGTCCTCTATTTTATAGAAAAGTATATCATTGCTTATGCTTAACTTATTGAAATGGTGTGAAATTTTATGGGGTTCTAAACCTGGGGACAGAAGAGAGGAGAAAGGGGAAAGGGAAAAGGGGGAAAGAATGGGACAGGTTCATCCCATCCTTGCATGGGATGGGTTTTAGGATGGCTTTGGCTATAGCAGGTGTCAGAATTCCTAGTTATACCTTTGGTTATATAATTTGATGATGAGACAAGTAATTTTGATTCCAGTTCTAGCTTTTATTCCATATACACACAGTGTTAATAACATAACATGGCTCTCTCCACATTAAGTGATCATGAAGCATAAGTTAGTAATCAGTCGCTACTTAGGCTTCTTTCACAACACAATTATGGATGGAGGAAAAAAAGAGATTTCTTAATATTTTAGTACCTAAGTTACCATAGCAACAAGATACATTTATTTTATTAACATGGAAAGTCTTTTTATTGTTCAATTTTCCACTCTCTGGAAAGGTTTCTTCCCCGATAAAATCACAATTAAACAATGCTTTCAGAAATTCAGAAACTGAACTGGTTCTAGTAGAAGTTGGTGACAATGTAAAACAATTTCACTTATCTGCAAAACTCACTATTTAAAAGGAAATTTATGGATGGTTTTTCAATGCTTGTCATTTCTTATTAGGGTCAATATGACTCAAGCTCAGCTTTCACAGGTTATAACGTCACAGAAATTTTCCATTTAATTACAGCCTTTCAATACTCCCCAAGGCACATTTTCTTTTTGTGTGTTATCATTTCTAAGAATATGTGTTGCTTCAATGTAACATGAATGGCTGCATATATGCAACAGTGATCTGGATCACACTTGCCAATTACTAACAAAATATATAGACATTTCGTGGGATCAAATGACTGAAATTATTGCAGTTTAAGTTGCCAGGCTCAATGGATTTCATACTAGTGAAATAGCTATAGGTAGAGAGGTATACCTCTTCCTGCATTGATCTGATAATCATTAAATTTGGAACATTTGGAATTAGTAGTTATAGATTCAATCAGTATTTACTTTGGTTCAGGTTTTCCACACTATCATATAGCAAAGGTTTGTTTTTTTTTAAATTAGGTTTCTAGTTATATTCATTTTTGTAACAGAATTAAGAAACTGTCAAATTTTTGCATAAGGTTAAGATCTCTTAACATAATGCAGAATACTGACCAATAGATATCTGGAATAAAGGAGGAAACAAGATAGATTTTCATTTCCACCAAATGAATGAGAAAGGAATTATAGTTTTGGGTTTTGGAATTTCTCAGAGATGAATAGGACAGTAAAACAATGGACATATTGAAGCACAAATAATATGCGGAAAATGATATGCTTAGAATGAGGTGATTTTTTAAAAGTAAATTTTGATTCTTTTTTATTTGTCTTCATCCACATTTTCTTGGATTATCCATCCCTGCTTGACAGAGAGAAAACCCTTATAACAAGGTGGGGTAGAAGTGTGTAAAATAGCTTAGTAGGCAGACTAATCAACATGCTGAAAAAAGTTAACATATGTAATGTTCCATACCCCAAATCCCCCACTTCTGCAAAAAAAAGTTGGGTGGAGGAGGTGCTTTCTCATATATATAATGAACTTTTATCATGCCTAATTTTAACTCAGGAAAGACACAATCTGAGACATTTCTGATTTCTAGATAATCTTTCTAAAGAAGTAATCACTCTTTTCTAAAGTATATTAATGTGTTGAGGGCAAGAAGTTTCTTCCCTTTTTTGCCTTTTTCTCCTCTTTATCTAGCATTCTGACTTGCATATAGCAGGTATTTAGAAAATATTTACTCAAATCATTTGGATTAAATTTCAATGACTTAGATGGCAATAGTTAAATAAATAGATATGGATCCATGTTAATATCTTGTACATGAACATATATCTTGTTTTGTTTATATCTTGTAATGAAGTCTCCAAAGAGGCCATTGGAAAATGGTCCCATAAAGTTATTGTCCCCTTTCTCTTTTAAGACTCAGTGACTAAAATTTTAAGAGTTGGCCGGAACACAGTTAGCCTGAAGAAAAACTAAACAAAAATCAGGGGGAAACCAAACAAAGAAACGAACTATTTACTGTTGCTAAATGGTGGGTATGGATGCTATGTCTACGTTGCCATGGGGCAGCTTGGAGGATGCTGCCAGCTCTGGAAGGAGAGAATAGTACTGAAGAGAAGTAGGTAATGGTGAAGGTCAATTCACCTTCTGTGACCCTGCCACCAATAACAGAACTTTAGGAAACATGACTGAGGAAAATTGGACAATAGGATTCAGACATGGAGAAATCAGTAGCAAACCATAAAACAGTCCAGTAGCTCCCATGTCAATAAAAATAATTCTACTCCATCAATGCCTCTCTTAAGCCCTTGAACTTGTGCTACCAAACACATGCAATATAACTTTTTTCACAAATGATACAATGTTTAAAACAGCCTAAAGAATTTATCTTCTAATTGAATTTATCTTCAATAAACTACATAATTCATTTCAGATAAATGTACAGTGTAGTATCTGATCACATTGAAACTAAGAAAATTAAGTAGAACCCCAATAGAGTGCTCAAATCAGGAGAAAGAAATAAAATTCAATTCTTCTACTTCAGGTATTACAGGGAGTATACTTTTCAGTACTTTAAAGTTGTAAATATCAGAACTAAAAGGTGCCTTAGAGATCATCTAGCTCCAGGGTTCTTAACCTTTTCTTATGCCATAAACCCCCTTGGCATTCTATGGTAGCTATGGACCCCTTCTCAAGTTAAAATATTTAAATAAATAAAATAAAAGGACTATAAAGGAAACCCATTATATTGAGATAGTGTAGATGTATTGAAGTATATATATATATTGAAATTTATATGTATATATATGTATATAAACATACATACATACACACATAGATACAACATATATCTATAGTTATATATAGAGAGAAACTCTCTCCCTTGCCTTCTCTCTTTGGCTGTCTCTCTATCTCAATCTCTCTGCATACCTAGGTCTCTTTCTGTCTATGTCTCTCTCTTTGTCTGTCTGTCTATATCTCTCTCTATCTGCCTCTATTTGTCTCTCTATGCCTTTGTCAGGCTCTCTGTTTCTTCTTAACTTTGTCTCTGTCTGTCTCTCTTTTTCTCTCAGAATTTCCTGGACCCCAGGTTAACCTAATTAAGAATGAATATTATAATGAATGGGGAAGTGAAAACCCAGAGAGTTGAAATAATCAGTCCTAAAGTCATTTTAATGCTATATCCAAGACTACATCCATTTTCCCTAAATTTCTGTGCAGGGTTCTTTCTAATGCATTACACTTCCTCCAAGTTGAAGAGAACTAGAATGACGTGAATAAGGGCTAAGTGACAAAGGGCAAAGATAAGGAGTTTTAGAACACATTAAAGAGAAATGGAAGAGGTTGGTATTAGACACAAGAGACATGCATCCCATGTTAGAACACTATAAAGGAATTACACTCTGATGAGGGCATCAACCTGGGTAGTCAGGGTTATTCTGAGTATAATGGGGATCCAGTCAACTGGCTGCATCCAAGAGTTGGGCCCAGATTCTATTGCTTATGCTTACCTGAAGTTACCTTGTCAAGGTACTTTCCCATCTGCTTTGGAAGCAAACTCCAGTAGAGGATTCAAGTACTTTTTCTTTCACTGCTTCAAATCAAATGAAATGCCCGTCCAATAGTAGTAAGAATGATGAACTCATACCCACCCATCAAGGAAGAAGATACTCATTGTATTGACTGGATTCCTCAAGCTGAGGTCCTGCCTAAACCACTTTGTGGCAGACATGTGAAAAAAATGGAAGAAAAGGAGAGGAATGTATCTGTTCCTTTAAAATAAAAAATAAACATTTATTTTCATACATCTACTTTTATAACCCTTCCTCTTACTACTCCCCCCATCAAGAACCAAACCAAACCAAAAACAAACTTTGACCACAAGCATGCTCAAACTAGCAAAATAAATTCACACATTGGCTATGTATTTTAAGGTCATCATCTCTGGCAGTAGATAACAAGTTTCATCTTGAGACATGTAGATTGTTTATCTTTAAACTGACCAGAATTCTAAGGCTTTCAAATTTGTCTTTCTCTAAGATATTGTCATTGTACAAATTTTTCTCCTTGTTCCAGTCACTTCACCCAACACTAGTTCATAGAGATCTTCCCACTGCATTATACTGTCTTTCCTATTTTTAGATTGTTTCAGATTATACCGATATGATTTTGAGTTAGCCATTTATTTTAACTTTATATATAACATAACAATTATGTAATTCACATGATTTGTTATAAATATAAAATAAATTATAATAAATATGCTTATTCAAGAGAAACAAGTTCTTATATTAGTTATATCAAAAAATCTATCTCATTCTTTCCCCTACCTCCTTGCTACCCCTCATCCTTATCTAAGGATAAGGCAATATGACTTAGGTTTAGCATATATTATCCTATAATACATATTTCCCTGTCATTCATGTTATGAAACAAGACCAACATTGCTTACACTAAAGAAAAATTATTAGAAGAAATAAAATAAAGAACGGTATGCTTCAATCTGCATTTGGCTTTCATCCGTTTCTTTTGTGGTAGTGAATATCCTTTTTCATCATAAATCTCTTGGCATTGTCCTGAATCTATCTATTGATAATAGTTAAGGCATTCACAGTTAATCATTGTATATTATTGTTGTTACTGTGTACAGTGTTCTCCTGGTTATGCTCATTTCACTTTGCATCACTTTATATAATTCTTTCCAGGTTTTTTTGTGATCATCTTGTTTGTCATTTCCTATGGCACAATAGAATTCCATTATAATCATACAACACAACTTGTTCAGTCACTTCCTAATTGATGGACATACCATCACCTTCTAATTTTTTTGACAATACAAAATGATGTTATAAATATCTTTGAACAAGTAGGTCTTTTCCCATATCTTTAATCTCTTTGGCTACAGTTTCAGGTTGCTCTCCAGAAAGGTTGAATCAATTCACAGCTCCCCCAACAGTGTATTCATGTCCCAACTTTCCCATACACTTTGAGTTCTTTGAACCTAATCTCCTGTGACATAGTCCCAAGGCCCTTCACCATCACAGAATGTAACATAGTGTAGTACATATGTAACTTAAATATAGCATCAACTAGTATTCTAGAGTTAAGATTACAAAATGCTTTACAAATATAATTTCATCTTTATAATAATTTTGGGAGATAAGTGCTATTATTCCAATTTTACAAAGGAGGAGACTGAAGCTAAGAGAAGTTAAGTGGCCTATAGTCATAGCTAATGATTATAAGAAGTGGGACCTAAACTCAAGTCTTCCTGATTCCAGGTCAAGAGTTCCATCCATACTGCTACCAACCTAAATTTTTATTGACAGTATTTAGTAGGAGGAACCATTTTAAAACAAAACCATTTAATCCTTAACAATGAGATGTAAATTACAGAGAGGAATGGAGAAGAAGGGGAAAAGAAGTTGAAAGAAATTTCATAAGAGAATGAGGCAGATATTTAGAGTTTGAAGATACCTCAGTAGCCATAAAAAACAGACTATCCCCAGCCTCTTCTGGAAGACCTCAAATAAGGAGGAAGTCATGCCACTTTGGAATATCTCTAATAATTACAGACATTTTTTTCTTACTTGAAATGTAAAATCACATCTCTCCATCCATTGCTCCTAGAATTCTGCCCTCTGAAGTCAAACAGAGGCTTTATTTCTTTTCCACATGGAAGCCCTTCACATTAGGTCATCACTTCTGAATATTTAATTAATTATCTCTGAGAAATAACCCCAGTTCCTAGATGTAGAGCTAAAAGAGATCATTGAAGTTATGTAATTCAAATCTCCTATTTTTACGTATGAGAATACTGAAGCTAAGGGCAGCTCTGCTAGGTGGCACAGTGGACAGAATACTGGCCCTTGAAGTCAGGAAGATATTTTCTGAATTCAAATCTGGGCTCAAACATTTACTAGCTGTTTGATCCTGGACAAGCCACTTAATCTTGTTTGCCTGTTTTCTCATCTCTTAAATGAATTAAAGAAGGAAATGGTAAAACACTCTAGTGTCTTCTCCAAGAAAATTCTAAATGGGGCACAAAGAGTTGGATGTGATTGAAAAAGAAAATGACTAAACAGCATACTGAAGCACTAAGAGATAAAGGAACTTCACCATGGTCGTATAAAAAGAGTCAGTAAGAGAGAATCCAGAGTTTGAAACTAGGTCCTGACTCCAATGCCAACATTCTTTCCCACTATATTATATTGCCTCTCCAAGTTCTTTGAATCTAGTCTCATATTGCATGGGTTCAAAACCCTTCATCATCCCAGTTGCCCTCCTATAACTACATGATATGTTTAATAATAGCCTTCTTAAACTCATAGCATAGCATACTTCTTCAAATATGATCTTACCAAGGCAGAGTAGATAGGAACTATGACCATTTTTTAGTTTTTCTTTTTTTCTGGAAACCATGCCTTAGTAGAAAATCACTTCCTTTTTTGATCAACTTGATATTGCTGACTCATTAAACTTAAAACTGGCAATTATTGCTCAAACAACTAGTCTCCAACAATACCTGTCCTAACTTGTACTTGTGAAGCTATTTTAAATTTTAGATTAATTTAAAGTTTAAAACTACATTTATTTCTACTTAATTTATTCTTATTAGATTCAGTTCTATGCCATAATCTGCCAAATCTGGGGAAACCTGAAGGCACCATTCAATAAGTGACTAATCTATCCCCAATTTGTCTCATCACCAATTTTGATGAGCATGCCAACTAGGTCTTTATCCAAGTCATTGAAAAAAAATGTTAAACATCACAATTCCAAGCACAAAACCTTGGAGAACTTCTCTGGAGACCTTCTGCAAAGTTTATATTAAGGGGGCAACTGGGTAGCTCAGTGGAGTGAGAGTCAAGCCCAGAGACAGGAGGTCCTAGGTTCAAACCTGGCCTCAGCCACTTCCCAGCTGTGTGACCCTGGGCAAGTCACTTGACCCCCATTGCCCACCCTTACCACTCTTCCACCTATGAGACAACACACCAAAGTTAAGGGTCTAAAAAAAAAAAAAGTTTATATTAAGCCTTGAAACACTTATCTTTGAGGCCAGCCATATAAGTAGATCTGATTGCCTCTTATGTTGTTTTCTCCTTTATTTTTCCTTTCTCATGTAGTTTATTTTTTCTGTTTCTCCAACATTTCAGCAAGAATAATATGGACTTTTTTATCAGACAGATTGCTAAAATCTAGTACCTAATTTTTTTTTATCTTTTAGTTAAGAAGCCCTCTAAAAAAAGGAAAACATATTATATTCACATATTATCTCTTCTGGATAAATCTCTCCTGGTTCTTTGGAGTCATTTCTTTCCTAGATGTTTCACTAAACATTTCTTTGATAACCTGTTCTGGATTTTTCTAGGAATCAATGTCAACCTTACAAACCTACAATTTTCTCACTGTTTCCTTTCCTTTTGGTATATCAGGACAACCTTGGTACTATTCCAGCTTTCTAGTCATATGTTTGAGTATGCATGTATGTATATATGGATAGGTAAAGATATATGCATACATGTATATGTAGATATGTGTATGTGTATGTATATATACCCACATATACACATATAAAAATATCTACACACCCGTGCATGCATACATATACATATATATATGCATATAACAGTTTTGTATACCTATATCTACTTATCTATCCATCTATCTATCTATCTAATGAGATATGTCATACCAGGGCTCCTTTTCCAGGGAAATTCCCCTTTGGAATCTCCTCCACAATTCAGTTGAAAACTCCCATGACCATATAAAACTATATATTTAGTTATTTAAATCTTGTTTGTCCTCATTAAAGTGAGCTTCTTGAGGCCAGAAACTCCTCTTCCCCCTTTTTTTTGTATCCCCAGGACATGACCCAGAGCCTAAAACATGATAAATACTTGATGTCTGACTGATAAAATACAGGCTTCCTTTCTTCCTGAAATCAAATAAAGATTTTTTTTTCTTTTAAACTGAGTTCAAAGAGCATATAGGCATGTAAAATCAAAGAAAATAAGGAGGAAGCTATCGATTTAGTGCTTTATTTACTTTCCAGGAAAAAAATGGATCTTATCAAATAAGAAATACGGTGCTAGGAAATAAAGGCCTGTGCTTTGTAAATGTAAAGGATTCAGATATATATTTTATCCAGGACACAAAGGGAGGAGAAACCCATTTTTATGAGTTTGAGGAGGCATTTTTTGGCAATAAAATATTAAAGACTTATAAGTTACTCGAGGTTTTAAAAGCTCTGGTTTTATGAGAAAGCTTTAAAAGTTTTTTTTTATAATTTTTATTTTTATTAGGAAAGTCTGAGTTCTTTTTTAAAATATGGGTCTTTAATTCTTAAGAAGTTCTTGAAAAGGCTAGATGATTATTGAATCATCTACAATAAAAGCTGAGTGGAATGTTGGCTGTCAAGAGTAACTCCTAATAGTACGTGGGAAGAAACCTATAAATGTGTAGGTTCTTTGACTTTTAAAAAAGATTATATGCATATATACAGAAATGCTAATATTTGGTTTTCATTCTTTAAAAGAATTATTTTAGAAGTTGATTATTTCTCTTCATTCCTCACCTTAATTTAAAATGTTTGTATCCATCCATGACTAATGAACTCTTAGAAAAACTGGACTAAAACCAAGAAAAACTTATTAAAATCTTCCTTGGAGTCCTGCTTCTTTCAGGAAAAAAATTATTTTGTACTTGCACAGTATATGTTTTGAATAGGTATTTTATTGTTTCTTCATTGTTCAAAAATATTATCTGAGGGTTATATTGGAATGCAAGTTCATTATGGGTCAACAGAGTAATGTGGTAGCCAAAAAAGATAATAAAATCTGTAGCTGCAATAAGATTGATATAACTTGTAGGAATAGGGAAAGGGTGATCTCCTTTTAAATATCTATCTCAGACCTCATCTGGAGGGTCATGTTCAGTTTTGAACAACATCATTTAAGGAAGACATTGATAAACTAAGAATTGTCCTTTAAGGGGCGTAAGAATGAGGATATGCTTAGAATACATGCAGTAAGTGGATTCATTGAAGGAACTAGAAATGTTGAGGCCAGAGCAAAGAAAACTCAATGTCACAATGTTTAAACAGCTATCGTATGAAGGAGGCATTTGGTTTGTTCTTTTTGCTCCCAGAGAGTAGAATCAGGTAACACTGTAGAGTTTAATTAAAACTTGGTGTCAGGAAAAACTTCCTAACATTTAGAGCTGTCGAGAAATAAAATTAGTCTACCTTGAAACCTGGTAAAGACCCCTCACTCCAACCCTTTGGAGCTATTAAAGTAGAGACTGATGGACAACTCAACCCATTTGTTAAAGTGGGAATTCCTTTTTGTGTGAATTGCATTAAGGCTTTTCTAATTGTCAAATTCAACAATTCATACACACACACACACACACACACACACACACACACACACACACACACAAAGCTATCATAATTGCCTTAAAGACATCACTTCAAGAATATATCATTTCAATTGCATGGAAATATTCTTCACCAATCCAATATAAAAATATTTTGAAAAATGTGAAATTACTTTTTGAATACAAAGTAATGACCAAAAAAACCCCAATAATGCCCTTATTCATGTCAGACTTTTGGCAAACAGTCATTTGCAACATAGTAAAAAATAGTAAATGAAGAAAAAAATTTAGCATAAGTAACAAAAATAGCTAAAGTTCTTGAACTTTACCTCATAAATAAGGCATTGATAATGTTATTTAGACCCTCTCAAGATTATAATAATAATAGCTAAATTTATATAGCATTCCTTTTTGCAAAGCACTTACTATTTCAACTGATCCTCACAATAACCCTGAGATATAGGTACTATTATTATCCTCATTTTGTAGGTTAGGTAACTGAACATGAGACAGATTAAGGAACTTGTCCACACTTGCAAAGGTGGTTAATATCTGAGAAGGGATTTGCATTTAGGACTTCCCAATTTATGCCTATCTCTCTTTCCACTACAGAAAGGTATAATACAATATAAAAATAATAATAATTAAGGTTAGAAGCTACAAGACTTATTAGCTGATCTTGTGAGAGACAACTCAAAAATAGACCAACAAGGCAGGAAAATAATAATAATAGTAACAATAATAAAATGGTAACTATGTTTATATAATGTTAAAGTCTTGGAGGGTACATTATATTTCATCTGGTCTTTAACACAAACCCAAGAGGTAAGTGCAATTATTGCCAGCTTTACAGATGAGGAAATGGAGTCTCAAAGTTTTATTGATTTGCCTTGATCACATTGATCTAAAGAATTAAAATAACAACAGCAATATTAGGTATAGCTAACATACATGTATCATTTATATGAATACTTAAATTTGGCAAAGAACTTTACGTATATTATTTCAATCCTGTTCATCTTCCAAATTCAACAGGCTTTACATTCCCCATGCTGCCTCTTAGCTATAAATGGGCAAAAATAAAGGATCATTTAATAAAGAGCCTAAGTCTTTTACACATCTTTACTGTATTACAGTATAGTAAAAGGGTAGATGCTGATGATGGACCTGACTAAAAAGAAAAATAAATTGTATTTTATTCTGATTACTGAATTGAAGAATACGAGCTACTCCCCAATTGATAAATAATAAATATAGTCTCAAACACTTAATAGCTTTGTGGCCCTGGGTGAGTAAACCTCTATTTGAATCAGTTATAATGGAGATAATAGCAGCATCTACCTCCCAGGTTATTGTGAGGATCAAATGAGATAATAAAATTATAAAACAAATATAAAAGATATGACAAACATTTTAGATGAAGAAATCAAGCCTATATAGAGCCATAGTTGATTAGATAAATTCAAATCAGAGCAATTCTGTGATAAAATCACACACAAAATCAAATGGTCTTCAATGATAAAAAAGGCAAATGACAAATGTTGGAGGGGATCTGGAAAAAATAAGATACTGTGAAGTGTTCCAACCATTCTTGAATTATAACTAAATTTGACAAAACTGTATATATGTAAAGATTAAAATCCAGCAAGACAAATTAGGTCTGTTTCTTACAGTGATGAAGGAAAAAAAGTTGAAGAATTCATATGATCTAAAATGTTCCCTTTGTGGTAAAAGAGAACTGGAGAACCCATCAATTGCGGCATGGCTATACAATTTGTAGCATATAACTGTGATGGAATACTACTGTGCCATTAGAAATGATGAGCAGGCTAATTAAAAAAAAACAAAAATCGGGAAATTATGAAGAGTGAAATGAGTAAAAACAAGCCAACATTATATACAGCAAAAGGATATAATTTTAAGAATACCGTGTATATGTCCACCTGCAGAGAAAGAACTAAATAATAGAAACAAGCAAGGATTAGTTTTATACATATTTTTTTGGTCAAATTATGCCTTATCTAGTGGTGAGGAGAGGTTAGAGGGGAGGCAATACCTGGAAACTTTGTTGTAACAAATAAAGAATTAAATGAGTGGTAAAAAGGGAGGGGGAAGAAGAAGATAATATTATGTGGATTTTAGAAAAAATAATTTCATGAAAAATTGTTGAAATAAAATGATTTTTTTCTTTAAAGTGACAAGTTGCATTTAACTTGGAAATTTGCTCATTTTGATATTCACTAATAAAAATAGGTTTAAAAAATTAAGTATAAGAGGAAAAGGAAGAAAACTTCATATTGTCAATAGTTGGATTGTTTTGGCAAATAAGAATGAATTTCAAAATTTCAAAAATTTGAAATTCAACAAAACAAAAGAAACAATAATAACATTTTAAATTCTGTAAGGAAATATACCTTTCTTTCCTATGAAATAGATAATGAAAGAAATTATTATCACATTTTTAGAGATGAAGAAACTGAAGCTCTGAGATATAAATTGACTTGACCAGAGTTACCTATTTAACAAATGATAAGCCAGGAGTTGAACCCAGATCTCCTGACTATGACTAGCACTCTATCTACTACTCTATTATATCTTGTTTTTGAGCAAATTAAAATGACATTGAATATGATAGCAATTTATTTTGATATTCCCCCTTTTTTTGGTGTCTGGAACATTTTTGGAACATAAATTATTTCTATGCTTTTATATGTGCCAAAGTGTTTGCTGGTAGTTATCTCTGGTTGATAGAAAACCACATAATTGTTCTATGTTTAAATATGCATATACTAGATAATCCCACATTGATGCATAAAGGAACTATGTGTGGGTGTACATTTATAAGAACAACATTTATATTTTCTCTTCATGGAATAAATCTTCAGTCCTACAATTTTGATGATCAAGTATTTTGAATAAATGCTTTGAGATTTTTATCCCAAGGAAATTAACTAGATCTATGTATGAATATAGGATGTTAGAATTCATTCCTTGCAATAGGTTTGTTTGTGAGCTTAGTCAGTTCTATAGCTGGGCAGCAGCCCATGTCTTGACATTTACAGCATGCTTTCAAACATAAGGAATAGGAAAAGCTCATCTTTCACAAGGAGTAGGACTCTAACCTCTTTATTAACTGCCTTTTGACAGGCAGAAGTTTTATAAATGAACTGGAAATAGCATCAGGTCATAGGAGCTGATAGGCACAATCATGCAGCTATTGAAGTAAGATAGTAGCAGAAATTAGAGGACATCAGGTTGTTATAGGGAAAGCGAAGACTAACCAAAGTGGTAGCAACCAACAGAATCCTGGATACAAAATGATCTGTAGCATTTTTGCATAGGTACCATCCTTATTTCTGAATGTTTTAAATATTTGCATAGATCAAATATTTCAACTGATGCAGATACAGGCAGGCATCAGTAAATAGTTTTCATGAGTTTTGGCAAAAGAAATTCATCTAGTGTCCAAATTTCTGGGTTATTACTATCTCTGAATTTAAATAGGCTAATGTTTGAATAACCAAAGCTTTTAAAGGGCCATTGCTTGAAGTCTTTCCACAATGGTAGGATCTGACAGAACTTGTGCTTTCCTGGGATAGCTTCCTAAAACTCAGGTTCCCCCTTTGCAATAATACGACTTGATAGAGACATGTGCATATGCAAGATTTATAGTAACTTAATTTAGCATAAGAAAATAAATAATAATTTATTTGCTAAGATATTTTAAACCAATTTCAATGGATTTTTTTCTAATTCCTTCTTCCATTTTAATGTTAATGATAACAATTATTATAATTTCCATATAACACTTCAGAGGTTTACAAAGTACTATACGTAAGTTCTATTATTTGATCCTCCAACAACCCTGTAAGGTAGGTACTATTATTATCTCTGTTTTACAGATGAGGAAAGTGCCAATAGTTTTGCCCAGGAGTTACATAAAGCTAATAAATGTCTTAAACAAGATTTGTACTGGGGTCTTCTTGACTTTTTAATCCAGTGCTCCAACCACTGTCCCACCTAGCTGGTATTAAGTAATAAATATAATTTAATGATTTCTAGATGATTCAAGTTTATTATTTAAAATTCATCATTATTGAAACTGTAATTCTGTTATGTCCTTGGGACTTATGGAAATAGATAAGGCTTCTATATAGGTTTTAATGCAATATTTGTGATATGTATTTGAAAAAGAGAAAAGAGACACCTTAAAATAATATCAGTTTATATACCAACCTTGGTTTCTGAAGATATAGAGGTAAAGAAAGTCTATGAAGAACTCATTTAGATTCTTCAGATTAAAGTGGCATATACTCTGATATTCTATGACCAAGAAGTTTAGGAAGGTGAGAAAGCAACAGTCACTGTGAGAAAGAATGGAAAAGACAAAAGACGCTTTGGACTTCTTTGGAGAAATAATGAGTTTAGAAATAAAAGTTACAACCTTTCTCCTAAGTTCCTAAGCAGTCATCCTATTTGCTCTCTTATTGTCCATTGTGATTGGACCCAACTAAATAACATTGACATACTTTACTTTTAACTAACTAGCTTTATTTTAAAGGTCATAGGGCTTTAATGAATACATACTTAGGATAGTCTTCATTTATATGATGCTATATAATCTGTTGGCTATCATTTTAATACCAGTGACTATATGAACCACTTTAATTTCTCATTCCATTACCTAACCATCTACTGATTGAATTACTGCAACGTTTTTAACTCCACTCTTGTGCTTTCCTCATTTTAAGTTGATATCAATTAATCAGCAAGACATAATTAACTATTAGAATGGATATTTATTACTATATAAAAGACATCTCCAAGAGCATGTGATACACTAGCCTATGAAGTCAAGGAGAAAGTAAGCTCAGACTTTGAGGATATGTGGAAAAGGGGCTCACTCACAGACACTGGAAGCCCTTCGCCCAGAGCCCTCCAGGTGTTTTCCTTAGATCTAGTCTACTTCTTGATCTGGCCCAGTCTCTTTCTGTGGCTCTCTGAAATCCATGCTGCTCAGGTGCTGGTTTGGCCTGGTTTCAGGCTCATCTCCTATCATTTGTGTTCTGTTTGGAAGCTTAGTGCCCCCTGTTGTGCTCTTGCAAGAGGTGCCCAAACTGTTTCAGGCTCCGGGCTAGACCTGACCCTGTCTGCTCCTAGGAGTCTGGGCTCTGTTTTTGTTTTGTTTTATTTTTATCTTAGTTTCTTTCCTTTCAAAGCCTCTGAATGATTCTAGCAATTTTCTTTATAGTCCTTGTCTAAATAGAAGAATATACAACTATTGGTCCTCTGTTTTCTTTGTCATTTTCCCATCTGGTTCCATTTACATTTTAGAACTGTATTAAGGTGTTTATAAGGGAGCCGAATTCTACTGAGTCAAATCAAACACATATTAAAGACATCATTTTCCCTTTCAAAAAAAGCGAATGACTATTACTATATACTACATATATATTTTCTATATACTAGAAAATCAAAATTTATGTATATATGTTCATATACATATATAATATTTATAAATACAACATGTGTATAGATGTCCCTAGAGAAAAAATCATAAAAGAATAGGCATTAACAAAAGGAATACTCACTTGCACAAATATTAATTATTATGTTATATAGTCATTCTTATTTGAGCTAGACTGAGGAATGAATGGATAGATAGCTAGGTAGAAAAATAAAGCTACCTAGCTAAATAAATAGATAAAATGGGGATATATATATGTATATGCATATATATATATACAAATAATATAGTCCCTGCATTTAAGGTACTTATATTCTAATAGAAAGTCAACATATAAAGGGGTGATAAAAAGAATGATGGTTTCTAGGGAGAGAATACTTGGCAGTAGGGAAGATAAGGAGACTTCAGAAAATGCTTTGGAGGACAAGTTCTCAGCAAGATAAGGCAAAAGGATCACTTAGAGAAAGAATAGGGAGTCCAAGTTTCTATTGGAGTAGAGATGGTAGAGATCACTTTAATACATTTTTCTTAAGATGAGAAATAAAAACTCATCCTTCCCTCTTTGCTTTTGTTGGATGTTTATCTTTTCTTTTTAATGTGGCCTCTTGTAGATTAACTAGGCAATGCTCTTAATGGAATTGCACATTATGAACAGATAATGGCCTTCCAGTGAAATATATATGTCTAACCTGAGCTGAGGTAATAATAGAAAATAAACATGGATCCAAAGCCAAAATGTTTATTTTCAAAGTGTGAGACCATTATAGTCATTTGGTCATAACCTTTAATTTCATTAATGCTGAACCTATTTACAGTAAAGGAGTCACTCTTTAAAAAATGAAATAATTAGTGACGTGTCAGATGAGTGTTCACAGTGGGAGGTTTATCCCAGCACTACTCTGAATATGTAGACTTCAAAAAATTATAGAAAAAGTGTCAGCTACAGAAAAGTTAATTTGGAAATGTTAAGTAGGATATGCTAGTAGAATATTAAAATATAAAGATATGGCTAGAATTTCCTTTTGCTCTGATTTCCAGCAAGAGTGAAAGCTTAGGTGCTCTGTTTCCATTTCTTCGAAGTCAGTTAAGTGATTCATATGACCAGTAATTCAAAGCTAAACTAATTATAGGACCGAATAGTTTGGTCACCGGGCTGGAATGAAAAATGGTTTCAGGCTATATTCTGAATGGATCTATTCCACATTTTTGTAGAATTGAGGCTATTCATAAACTGAACTTCATTTATATTAACATGACTTGGGCAAATAAGGTAGTTTTCCATCAAATTATTTACCTTTAAAGGTTTACCACAATATATGGGCTTCCAGCTCTGATCTAGGTGAAGTTCTGATGGATTGTTGTTTGAAGCTGTGAAGTAGGGAGAATTTTAAAATACCTATTATATACTATTCCTATAGCAGTGGAAATGTTGTGTCAAATATTTAAATAAATAAAATGGCTCAAATTATACTGTTTTAAGTGGCTATTAATAGAGAAAAACAGGATCGTGGCATCCCCCCAAATAATCCAGAATTCAAATGTCAACAATGAACACAAATATTTCCAATAATTTTACGTTACTTCTGTCCCTTCCATGAAACACTTATATTTTGCTGTATTTTTTTTTTAAATTTCAGGTCTGCTTTAAGGCTAATAAAATAAAATAATTTGTATGAGTTATCTAATTGAGTTTTGCAACTATCCTTTGAATGATTTGCTTTAAGCATTATTCTCCCCTTTTCATAGATGAGGTTCAGAGAAATTAAATGCCATGCCCATAGTCACAGAGGTGAAAACCTTTGGAGGAGAGATTCAGAACTACTGCTCCTTGTCTCCAAATCAAGCACTGTATCACTATGCCTCCTTCTCACATCATTCTATCAGTTGTGGGATAAAGAAACTTAGATCTAGAAGAGGAGGCTAAGGAAGGAAAGTGAACTGGTTTTGTCTACTTCTAAGTTAACAAACCTACATTTCATTTTGCAGAGTATCCAAAAAGTTGACTTGTAATTTGCATGAGTGTGGTATTGTGGTAAAAACGTAGAATATTAGATTGTGCAACAATAGTCCTAGTTTCAAGTCTTGTCTGTGCTGCTAACTAGCTGTTGACAATGGACATGTCACTTTACCTATATGAATTCCAGCTATAATAATTGTTATTATCATTTTCAATATAATATGAATGTTTAAACTCTTTGTTCTTTAACTCATCATTGAAATGGGAATCTAATCTTGACCATTCAAAAGGAATAATTGCTTTGGAGAAAAAAAAACACAACACTTGATAAACCTGAAAGTGGTATATAGATGTGGGCATTTATTAGGCAAGATAGTGAGCTGGTTATTTTAAAAACTATCAACATTTTATTCATTACTTACTTTGAAACAGAAATAAAAACTGTAGTATAGCAAACACCTTCTAACTACATTTGTGATTACAACACATTATTCATGGAACAGCTCTCAAAGGTCCTCCATTTTAGTGCCTTCAAAAATATTCATGTATTAATGGGAAAGGCAAAGAAATGTAGGTTAGGGGGTACAGAACTCAGATCTCTTCTCTCCTATATTGTTAAAAATTCTTATAGTCATTACAAAAGTTCTTATCAAACTTTGTATTTTCACCTAGGCTTTTTTATTTATCTTTTCATCCTTTTTTTCATCCTTTTATCATTGCAGAATCTCTTCTGACATTTAGAGTCCTAGAGAGTTACCTTGAGCATTTAGAGTTTATTTGTGACTTCTCCTGGGTCATAATTAAAAAGTGTCAGAAAGTGAAATTTGAACCTAAGACATCCTCATGAAAATGCTGATTATTCCAGATAACCACTCTTGCAAACTTAAAACTCTCAAATGAAAATTGTTATTACTATTACCAATTTTGTCTCTTCTCCTCCTATATGTATTTGATTACTGAGAATACATTATGCCCTTTCTGTGAAATGACAGAGTTATGGTGGATAAAGTTGGCATCCCATATTTATATATGTATATGAAAAAGAACATTACAATCACCCTTGGTCAGTCATCAGATATCTTTCTGTTGTTTTCTGATTAAAGGCTGTTCTTAGTGTCTACATCAAGTGAAATACTGAGAACTTTAGATTTTCTATGCTATAGTTTGCTGAAATGAACTTCCAACATTGCCACCCCTTCCAACTTACCTGCTTCTTTTACCTTTGCTTTCTCTGGGCAGATTTCTACCTTATCAATGTCTTTTTCTTTGTTCTCTTTCACTAATATGCATAGATACACACACATACAGAATACCTTGTTTCAAGATTAATTTAGTTGTCACATTTATTTAAACTATCTTCCTCCATCTTCTCTATTCTTTCTTACTTTATGACACTGACGATTTTTTCTTAGACTCTGTAATAAACCTAGACTGAAGCATGGCAGAAAACCAAATATATCCTCAAATTTTATTTTGCTTCCTGTATAGGCCTCAGATGGTACCCTCAGGGTCTTGAACATGATAAATACTTCTTCCAAACTAGTTGGAACATAAAGTATACAAACATAATGTCTATATAAGTTAGACTATGATAAGCATGTAGAAGAGCTAAAACAGAGAAATTTAAAGATGAAGGAATCCCTTATCTCTAGAAGGCTTCATGGATGAAGTAGTACTTGAACTAGGTCTTTAATAAAGGTAAGGATTTCAACTAGAGGTAGAATGATTCCTATACAGGACATGGTAGAAGAATCAAACATTCTGCAAGACAGTCATGGCTAGTAGATACAACTGAATATTACTCTTTTAGAACCAGCCTTTTAGTGTTTTTTTCTGGACCTGAATGTCCTCATTCCCTAAAGTTATAGCTGTAATTCCTAATTTCTTACATTGCCCCTTACTAAATGCAACAAAATCTCTTTGACTAAAAACAAAGACTACCTTTGATAGGAAGGATGCTGGTGTGTCTTTTACCATTATTTTGGCTTTCTGCTAGAAAATTCTTTTAATATATGCATTCTCCTTTTTTAAACTTCTGCCAGATCAGAGATTCTTAATCTTTTCTTGTCTCATGGACTCCTTTTGAAGTATAGAAATGCCTATGGAAACATCCTCAGAATAATATATTTAAATGCATAAAATAAAATCTATGGGAATACAAAGGGAACCAATTATATTTAAATACAGTTGAAAAAATGTTTATTTTTTAAAATCCAAGTTCATGGATTCCATATTAAGAACCCCAATACCCATCAGTCTCAGCAAGGTCATTGATATATAATGCATATATAATTTCTTACTGAACTGTTGCCTTTTTCCTCAACATGAGATTTATCAATCAAGTTGGATTTCTATTAATTATGAAATTGTTACAGGTCATATTTGCAGTAGTGATTCTGAAAGAGAAGCTAATACTGATGATGTATACCTTCTTATAGAATTATTCTAGCTCACATTTACATAGTATTTCAAGGTTGACAGAGTACATTATAAATATTATATGATTTTTATCAATTATTTCACTTTGTCCTTATAGCAACTAGGGAACATAGGTCTTAAAACTATCCCCATTTTACAGATGAGGAAACTGAGGCAGATGGAGGTTAAATGAGGTGTTCAGGATACCTTAGCTAGAAGATGTCTGAAGGTCAATGCATTCTCAGTTTTTCCTTACTCCAATTCTATATCTTTATCTACTTTGTCAATTATTTGCTTTTATTCTATATTTTAATAAGAACATTCCTCATACTGTCTGGTTATGAAGCTTCTAGAACTACATGGTAAATGTGTGAAGCAAGGAGACGTTAATAATCCTTGAATGGAAATTGTACTTGTGACATAAATTTGTGCGGACTCTTGCTTGCAGCAGGATACATGATTGTCTAAGCTATTGCTTGCATTTATATAATGTACCACAGCAGTGAGAATACAACAAAGATAAGACAAATATACTTATAAGTTTCATACTGGTAAAATATAATAGCAGAGAATATCTATATAAAGTGATAGAATTGTGAGCAAAGAGAAATCCTTCAGCTAATCAGAGAAGACTTCATGGAAAAGATGGCACTTGAGTTGGGTCAGTTAGTCAGTCAATAAGTATTTATTCAAACACCTACTAAGCAGCAGACACTATTCTATACATGGAGATTACAAAGGCAAAAGAATATCCCTGAACAAGTAGCTTTGAGCAAATGGGGAAGACAACAAGTGAATTGTGTACAAATAAGCTATATTTATGATAACAAGATTATCAAGTGATGGAAAACAGTAGCATTAAGGAAGATTAGTCAAGTCTTCCTGAAGAAAATGATGTTTTTGTTGGAATATGAAGGAAGCTAAGAGATAGAGATGAGAAGGGAAAGAATTCAGACATTGAACCTAGTCAATGAAAATGTCAATACTAAAAGGTTAGAGTCTCTTATGAAAACAAAATCAAAGAGACAATTTTGTTGAATCTTGGAATATTTGGGGTTGGAGGGGGGGGCTAAAGCATGAGAAGATTGGAAAGGTGTGAGTGGACTATATTGTAAAGGAATTTAAATGGCAAATAGATGTCTATACATTTATTCCTGGGGGTGATACAGAACCATTGAAATTTATTAAAAAGGAGAGTGAGATGGTCAGATTTGAGCTTTAGGAAAATCCCTTTTAGCGTGAAGTGGAGGATGGACTAATGTGCAGTTGGATCTTGCAGGAAGAAGATTTTAAAAGCTGGCAGTAGGCCAAGGAATAGACTTCATGAACATATGAAGATAGGAAAAGATAGGATAAAAGATTAGGTGATTCATTTTGGTTAAAGTGTGTATGAAGGAGACGATGTGAAAGAAAGGAGGAATTAGATTTCAGAAGATATTCAAAAGTAAGCGTAAGGTGTTTTCATATTATCCCGGACGTAATAGGGTGAGAAAAGAGGGTTTGTGGAAGAAGACTTTGGAGAAAGGCCATGAGATTTATGGATGCACAGTTTCTTATGCAACACTCTTTTTCTCTGCATATTGCAATATTTGTTTTTATTGTTGATAATTAGGTTCAAAATTAAAAAGGAGAAAATTACTGTGATCCTGCCCTAGAATAGAAACAGTATGAAGAGAGAGCAGGTCACAGATACAGGAGCAATTAGGCTTAGGAACTTATTGAGTATATATAATGACTGAGAATAAAGAAGAGTCAAAGATAACTGATTTCTTTCCTAGTACATGCCAGGGGAAAAAAAAAGAGGAAGAAGAATGAAGAAGAAAGTTTGGAGAGAAGATGATGAGTTCCATTTGGGGTAGCAGAGAAGGGTTAGATTAGCTATTTAATAAAGTTCCTCCAAAATCTAAAATTCTGTGTTCTGATGAGACATCTACTCCACATAATGAAAGCCTGGAAATGAGCACATGACAGCTGAAAAGTCCTTATTGTGATCTTATCACTGAAGACATGAATCCTGTGATGAACAATAAAATTCACACAGGTCTCTCACTGAGTTCTTGGGAGGCATCTCATACAGAACACTGCAGGAAGTAACAGGCCACTTCTTAATGATGCTAATCTCCTGGTGATGATACACTGTGTAGCTACTCATGGGTGCTACTTGTGAATCATTCTGCAGATGCAACTTTGCCCTTGATATCTATTTCCCCTGCTGCCAAACTGATGTTCGAATCTCTATCTGCCATATGCCTTTTGTCAGTGAGTAATAATAGCCAACTGCCATATATAGATTAAACAATTTTATATTAGCCTATTTTTCAAACATATGATATGGATCATATAATATTTTCAATTTATTCTCATGAGCATTTGTTTGAGGATCTCCTTGAGAGAAGAAATTGTTTTATTCTTTATAGTTTTATCTTCAGTGCTTAGCACAATGCCCTGAACATAGTAGGTGCTTAAGAAATGTATAGTTATTTCTGCTGCTGTGTGGACTAATTTGTTTTTCTCACAAGTGGGTGAAGTATGATTACTGTGATGTATAAAAGGAGATAAACTTGTTCTTGTCCCTAAAAATCAACTTCATATTAAGTAGCTAACATTTATAAAGTACTTTAAAGTTTTCAAAGTGCTTTGCATATCTAATTTGACCTTCACAAAAACCCCAAGAGATACCGTTATTGTTTCCATTTTATAAATGGAGAAATCAAGGCTGTTATAATTTAAGGGATTTACCCAGAGATCAGAGAGGCTAGGAAGAGTTTAAGACGGGTGTTGAACTTAGGTCTTCCTAACAAGTCCAGTGCTTTAGCTACTGTGTAGCCTATAATTAGCAGCAATTGATGGAAGCCACAGAGACAGATTTAAGCGCAATGTAATAGAGAACATAAAAAAAAAATCAGGACTATTTAAAAGTAGGAAGAGCTGCTTCAGTAGTTGGTGATCTCTCTTTCACTGACAGGCTTTAAGTGGAGTCTCAGTGGTCTAGAATATAGTATTGTAGAGTAGAAGCATGGTTAAGTAAAGTTTGAACTTGGTTCCCACTCTTGGTCCTTCAAAATCTGAGTTTCTTATGGTTCCGCAATTATTTACTCTCATTCCTTTATTCTTTATAAGCAGTTAGCTATGAACTCTTGTCATTTCTTTTTTACATAAATCTATGACATGCCTTTGATATTTAGGGTTTTTCCTCTCACATACACTTTTGATCATTCTCCTAACATATTTCTCCCATGTCTCTGTGTCACAAAATTTCCACCTCCCTTGTTCTTCCAGGTCTGCCTCCTATAATAAAATCCAATCCATTACTTCCAGAATTTCTCATTTTCTCAATTTTTAGTAGATTGTCAGTAGTGTGTGGATAAATAGCAAAGGAAAGACTATTACAAATAAAGCAATTATAGAATATGGGCATTTTATGATAGTTTATCTCACTTGTTTTCTCCTCATTTTTAATGATTAAGTCATGATTTACCCATGTTTTCAGGATGGCATCCTTTTTGCCTAGACAAATAATCATTCATTATTTCTGAAGCAATATTCAAATACAAAGATAAAATTTAAAAACTTTACATGATTTTTGATTGGTAGACAAATATGTTAATGATAACTCTGACTTTGAGGTTTTGGTAGCCCAAAGACAAGGATCCTGTTGATCTTCTATGATCTAGATATTTGCTGATGGATGAGCAATAGCCCAAACATATTAGAGTTTCTATGGATTATTCTTTAACAGCTCTAGGTGTGCACTGTAGTTTTTATTTAAGATCTCCTTGGGGCTCAGGTGATTTGCAAGCTAGTCTGTTTCTACTCTTGTTATTGCAGAGCTGCTAAATGAATTTTGCTGACAATCAATCTCAAATGTTAATGGCCATCTGCAGGTGACACTTTATTTTAGTTAGCTTCTCTGTAAAAGAAGCATGAGAGCCTAATAGAGAGGACAATGAATTTTGTTCCTCGCTCATATTAGTGAGACAAACTTTAGACAAAGCACGACAATGATATTATGAGGTTAGATGAAGGTTAATGCTCTTTAGGCAGATGGAGAATTGCAGATTCAACCTGTTGTCACAATAATGAATGTGTTGGAAGGGACATTCATGTTGCAAATAGGAGAAAAATATAATAGAACTTGCTTCTCCTTATATACAAAAATGAACTTAAAATTGCTAGCTATGGCTTCAATACTTACTTTTTTAAAAGGTTGATTAATTTGACATTTTTTACCAATCAATGAAAAGAATTATATTATAGATTTTTTGGTAACTAAGACATTGGGCATAATTTTACTAGACAACAACGGCACAATAATCTGATCTTTGTCAGAGAAGGTTTTTTTTATAGTTTTATTGAATACTGTTTTCCATCTTTCCATATAATCTATCTAGTTATGCTTTTAACTATATAATTAAAGAATCCTTCTATCCACGTAGATTTGTTGCACATTTGGAAATTCAGAGACAGAGAAAAAATTATTCTGTGATACTATTTTCTTCCCTTTTGGGGTATGCTGGTATATGACCTAGAAACTAAATTCAAATTTGGTAAAGCAAATATGTCTCTATTCATTTATAAATATACTTCAATCAATATGGTTGTTGATCTTAAATTAACGTAAAATTCTGGCAAATCAGCTACTTTACAACATAAAAAGATATTGTACTTCCTATTCCACAGCATTTTTTTTTACTGGATAAATGTTTTTAGCAAGAAACTCACCTCTTTTTCTGAGTCTATTCCCAGAGATCTTCACAGCAAAATCCCAGTGTACGTGAGATGATTGACAGATGATGGGCTACCATCCAAAAGCAGCCAATTAAATAAGGCACTGGGTTGAAGCTGTCATTCTTAGACATATTGCATGCTTATCTCAACTTTCAAGTGATTGAAAAGTCATAACACCTTTTAACGTGAATCATACCTATTCCTTTTGGAAATCTCAGAGGACCATTATGTGGCAAACAAGTAATTATTTCTGATAAGATTGCTCTAATGTTGAACATTGAGAAACCAGCATTGTTTCAAGAGCTACTGAGAGAACTAAACTCTAGGGATTCCAGGAATGTGTTTATACTACAAAAACAAATGGTCATTTCAATGGGAAAAAAATCTGTTATGCAGAATTATGTAGACAGTTATTTTTGTCACTTTCCTGATGAAGTTTGACTTTTGTTTTTGATTCTGAATGTCATTATATTGAGGCTTTTTTGTAAATGTAAAGGAAAAGCCTGACCAAATGAAGTCCAGATATCATTGAAACTCTCAGTGAGTAGAAACTTCAGAATCCATATAGTATAACGTCTGCCTAAGAATATATTGTTTTTAATTTTTTCCCATTAACATTCATTTCTTTTCTCTCGTTCTTACTCCATCCCTCCACTAGAAAAGGTTAAATCAAGTTAATAAGCATTTATTAAGTGCCAGCTGCGTGCCATATATTGTGCTACATGCTAGGAATATAAAAAAGGAAGAGCAAAAAAGGTCCCTGCTCTCAAATCTAATGGGGAAGAAAACTTGGAAACAACTATGTACAAACAAAATATATAGAAGATAAATTGGAATTAGACTCAGAGGGAAATCAATAACATTTTTAAAAATAAGAACTAAACTTTTATAAAATATATTATGCAAAACAATTTCCCACATGTGTCATGTCCAAATACATATGTATATGTATCATTTTGCATATTTAGTCTGTACTTCTCTGCCATGAAATGGTTAACCATTCTTTATCATTGATCCTCTGGAATCATGATTGATCATCATAGGGAAATTAAGGAGCAAGCTTTTACTAAATACCTATGATGTACCAAGCACTGGGCTAAGCACATTTCACATATCATATCTTTCCCCCTAACCCCAGTGACCCTGTGAGGTAGATGGTAGTATTTTCCCTCAATTAAAAGTTGAGGAAACTGAGGCTAATATAAGTCATACAGTAAGTAAGGAGGTAAGGATAAATATTAAGATCTTCTTGATTTCAGGGCCAAAACTCTATTCATTGTGCCACCTATCTATGTTGATCAGAATTCATGTCTTTCAAATATATTTTTATAATGCTGTTATAGTATAAATTTTTCTCCTTATTCTGCCTAATTGATTTTTCATCTGTTTATGCAGTCTTCTCAAGTTTCTCCAAAATCCTCCCCTATATCACTTCAGACCACAAATTATTTTTCCATTATATTCAAATTTAAAATTTGTTCAACTATTGCCCAATTGAAGGAAAAAAAAAAGACAAAACACCACCATCACCAAAATCTACAATAAAAACAACAAAAAACTCATGTAGGTATTTTTGTATGTATGAGTCCCAAATCTGTTCCACAACTTCCTCCAAATTAATCACCTGACCTCTATTTGAATACTTCTGATAAAAGATAAACTCTAAACTCCTAAAGCAGTCCATTCTATTTTTGGACAGGAGAAATCTTGATGAAGTTTTCCTTTCATTCAACTTAAATCTACTTCTCTGAAACTTCCACTCATCATTCCTTATTCTGATTATTATATGCAAGCAGTAATTACATTTCGCTTTTTCATTGCTTTTCACAAATGAGGCTTTCCAAACTGACTACTATACTCCAGATGTGGACCGATGGGTCCAAGTTCACTTAGACTGTTGTCTGCTCTGTTGTGAAGATGCTTTTCACAGTCACCAGAGGGATTATTACAACACTGTTGACCATTATTGAGTTTATAATCCATCAAAACCATAGATACTTTCTATAAGAAGTATCACCCAATCTTGCACACCTGTTTTATTTTAAAAAATTAAATGCATTGATGTACAATGATTTTATGGCTAAAATAACCTAAACAGCAATAACTAATATTAAGATCATTCAAAAGATATTTCTTTAAAAAAAAACATAAATGGAAAGCATTCTTAGCTGTTTTTACAGTATAATTAAAACAAAATAATTGCAACTTTTTGTGTTAATTTATTATGTATTTTGCAAAGTTTACAATATTCATAGGGGCAGCTGGGTAGCTCAGTGGATTGAGAGCCAGGCCTAGAGACAGGAGGTCCTAGGTTCAAATCCGGCCTCAGACACTTCCCAGCTGTGTGACCTTGGGCAAGTCACTTGACCCCCATTGCCTACCCTTACCAATCTTCCACCTATAAGTCAATACACAGAAGTTAAGGGTTTAAAATTAAAAAAAAAAAGTTTACAATATTCAGTGTGTGTGCTACTATAAACTTATTTGGTATAATTCTAATTTTAATATAATTAAAGGATCACTACATTGAACAACAAAATATATGAGGTAAAGAGGGAACAAAGTCTACATATTTTTGGGAGTGGCTATTTTAGAGAATGATGAAGTTGCCCAAATATTAAAATCTTGGAGTTTCCAAATTCAGGAAGACAAAACCACAGTGTACATAACAGCCCTATTCATTGCCATGTCTCTGATAAAGTGTTTGCTCATTTTCTGAGAGTTAATTGGGTTATAGTAGTTTGTTAAATGACAGTATAGTTTTTATTTTCCTACTTCTCTTCTCTCTGAACTTTGGTATAACTGATCTGTTTCATTGAAAGCTTTGGTCTTTATCATTTGTATGCCACAAGTACAGCACAGTACTTTAGCCATAGGAAATGCTTAAACTTTTGCTAATGCTAATATTTGTTTATTATTATGGTAGAATACATTAAATGACTTTATAGCAGAAATATTTATGTTTTCATCCCTCAGGGGAATTTAGGAGGAATTATAATTTAAATAAAATTAGACCTAAACATTTAGTCAGTAAAATAGAGAGAAAAGAATGTTGGAGTATGAGTTAGCAGAACTAAGTTCAGGATTGTGCTTCCCAGACCACTTAATTTCGCTGACATTTTCTTTAAAACTACAAAATCCTATTATATTTGCAAAGTATGAATTTTAAAAAACAAACAAATATGTATATTTATGTGTGTATTTTTATTTTTGATTCATCACAAAAATTAAAATATAATTTTAGAATATTAAAATTTAATCTCAATTCCCATTTTACTATGATCATTTCTATAGCTATCTGTTTTTTTTACAAATCCCTCCCTTTGCAGTGAAAACTTTATATCCTACAAGTATTATTATGGTAGCAAAATGAATTTGACTTTAATGAAATTCACCAAGAAATCCAAAAATATATAGCAGGATATTTTTAATTAATCATGTGACTAGAGGACCAGTTTGGACCTTTTTCTATCTAAGGAAGATCTGAAGTCCATCAGGGAAGACTCTACTTTCTGAAAGCACAAGTTAGTTGAATATTCCAACATTAAAACTTCTCAGCCATAGGTAGGACAGGGAGCGGTGAATGTGAAGGAATAATCAGTGCTTATATTTATTGATTATTGAGTAACTTATTCTAAACAGCCAAACTACTCTTATAGATTGTATTATTCTGCCAAATAGATTTTTTCTGGTATATCTCTAGAAATATCTCTAGTATACTTTTCTCTAGATACGTCTCACACCTTTATTTCCAACAAAGAGCACCCAAAAAGTCAAGGGTCTCTTGTTTCTTGGATGTCAGCCTGCTCTCCCTCCATTCCCTACAGCAACCTTCTGTGCTCTAGGCCTTTCTCTCTTCTCCTTGATTTCACTCATTCACAGAATATGGCTGGTAATGGATTATAAGAAAAACAAATGTCAATCCAGGAAATACCTCCTTAAAGGAACTCTTTAAGAATAACTTCATCTCCCTAGAACTCATTTTCCTTATTGGTAAAATGAGCAGAATGGTCTTGGCACTCTCTGTGGTCCCCCTCCAGGACAAAATCCTACTTATTTAAGGTGAAATAAAAATACCAGGAACCACTTAAATAGGATAGAAAGGGAGATATCTAGAATCAGAATTTTCTTTTTGTCAGCCACAAGTCACACCAAATAAATGTCTATTATTTCTACCATTACCCAAAATTATAATTTTTTCAAATAGTTTAGAATCTCTGACAGAAATGTGAGGAAAGCAAGGATTTCTAAATAATGTGTTAATTTACTATTGTCCAGTCATAATTGATATGAAATCTAAAGATTTGGAGATATGTAAACTATTAGCCAAATATTTTAGATGATGTAACAAGTTATAAACTTACCCAACAGCAAAGTGTGTTCCCTCAAGCAAATATATTTTTTTGTCATGAAGCTATTTTTTTTAAACCCTTACTTCTGTTTTGGAGTCAATACTGTATATTGGCTCCAAGGTGAAGAGTGGTAAGGGTTAGGCAATGGGGGTTAAGTGACTTGCCCAGGGTCACACAGCTGGGAAGTGTCTGAAGTCAGATTTGAACCTAGGACCTTCAATCTCTAGACTTGGCTCTCAATTTGCTGAGCTACCCAGCTGCCCTCATGAAGCTATTTTTATTCCCAAATTTTGATCCAAAAACAAAAATAAAAATTAAGTCTAAATTATTTCCCTCAAAGTTGATAAATAATTTATTAATATTAGTATTTACCTTCAAATAATTCAGTGTAATTCACAAAGTGCTTTCTTGTACAATAATATCTCATCTGGTATTTATGAAACCTTATAAGTTAGGCAGAACAACTATCCAGCTCTTAATGAACTCATTTGGGAATCTTTTGGCAAAGATACTGGAGTGGTATGCCATTTCCTTCTCCAGCTCATTTTATAGATGAGGAACTAAGACAAACAAGGTTAAATGATTTTCACAGAGTCACATAGATAGTAAATGTCTGAGGCCAGATTTGATGAGTTGCTGAATCTAGACCCAGAATCTATCTATTATGCTACCTAGCTACCTGAAAGTATTATTATACCCATATTATAGATTATAAATTTTGTCACAGAAACATAACAAATGATGGGTTTGAGACTTGAACCTTGAGTTTCTTGTCAATCAAGAATTACTGACTGACAGAGTTAGAAAGGTCTTCAGATCTTGCACATTTTGCACTTGAACAAGAATTCTCTTTATGATAGCCATGGTATAAATGAATGATGCAGCATGGAATATATAGATCACTCAACTGAAAGCCAGGAAAAACTGGATTAAAAATCTTCATTGGACATTTGCTAGCTGTATAGCCCTAGTCAACATATTTAACCTCATTTTCCTCATCTATAAAGGTGATTAGATTTTGTGCTCCTAAAGATCCCTTCTGAATCTAAATCCTATGTCCCTCTTATCTTTTATCTGATAAACGGTGCTATAGCTCTAGATAGGAAACTCTCCTAGTTGAACTTTAGTTTTTCTTTCATGTAGCTCCTTCCATTTTTAGATAGTTCTAATTATTGGGAAATGTTCTTTATTTAGAGCTAAAACTTGCCTCTTTGCAACTTCTACTAGTTATTTCTGGTTATGTCTTCTGGGACCAAGAAGAAAAAGCCTAATCATCCTTTCATATAACTATTTTTCAAAAACTTAAAAGCAACCTACAGTTCCTTCCTAAGTTTTCTCTTTTCTGGGCTAAATATCTTCAAATTTTTGGAGTAATAAGTCAATGCTCTATCATGTCAAGTATCCTATCTTGTTTGGTAGAAAACTTTAGTGTGCTCAATAGAATGCTTTTTAAAATTATTTTTAATCACTAAATATGAAATGTCTTTTTTTAGAAATCCTTCAGATGTTTTCTTTGTTCAATTGATTAGATGTTTGTATAGGTCTTTCCTATGTTCATTTTATGTATTTTTTCATTTATATTTTGAGAATTCTTATAAAGTGCTTGAGTGAACTGAAAATAATGTGGAGAACGAAGCTGACTTATGAATTGCTTTTACAGCAATTTCACTTGGCAAAACTAATCATATCACTACCATCTGCTCACAATGGAAGAAATTAGGAACATGACAGAGAAGCTATGTGGACCTGTCTGATCTCTTCAAAATTACCCTCCAAATAACTTTGATATAATGCCTCAAAACAAATTCTGGAGTGGTAGAACCCCAAAAAAGACAGAGTGAGGTAATTTTTCAGTCAATGAGAACTTAGAAGGTTAGCATGAAAAGTGTTATCACTTCATGGTGGGAGTGGAGCACAGAACAGTGAACCAAGGCAGACCATACCTCAGCAAGGCCAAATAGATCTTGAAGGCAGTTGAATCAGCAGAAGCTTCTGAAGCTCTCTGCCACAGATGGTAAGAGGATCGGTCAACTGGTCAGAAGGAAATTACAAGGGTCTTTTTGTTGACTTTTTTGCATTGGCCATACAGAGATTCAGGTCCCAGTCCCAGGGCAAGAAAGAGCACTAGCACACACCAGCACTTATAGTCAGAAGGGAGTAGGAGAACCTGGTCATAATTCTGGAGCAGAAAAGAATATTGGTGATCACTTAAAGACAACAATCTGGGAGAGTATGAATTATATTTCACCTTAGATCACTCCATCTTAGAAGAAAGGAAAACTTATAAATCCCCACATCTAGCTCTGGAAGGCAGCTGCACAAAGAAATTGAAATTGGGATGATGCTCCATTCATCAAAGAGCCCACCTCTAATAGTTTTTTTTTTTAATTAAAAGAAAAGAAAAGGGTTTGAAAAAGAGCAAATCATGAGAAAAGAAACTTAGCTTTGGAAATTATTTTGGTGACAGGGAAGACAAAAACACAAATCCCAAAGACAACAAAATCAACATACTTGTATCTGAAAGCTCCAAGAAAAATATGAATTGGTCTTAAGCTCAAAAAGAATTACCTAGGGAGCTCAAAGAGCATTTTAAAAACAAAATAAGAGCTCCCCATAGGGTGTAAAAAGGAAGTGTTTGTTTACATGGACATGCGCCAGAATCCAGAGCAGGAGGTAGGTGAAGCATGAGGGTTTGCAAGGAGCTAGAGATGCTGAACATATGGTGGAGACCAAGCAGAAGGAAGAGGAGAATTTATCCTTTCTAGAAGGAGAAGGGCATAGAAGTGGCTAGGGGGAGGACCATGGACCTTCCACTGGGTGGGGGAGGGCAGCAAGAGCTGACAAGGAGGAAGAGGGGACCACCACTTAGCCTTCTGGAAGGGAAGCTGAATTGAGGGGTACCCAGAAAACATGGTGATTTTAGGATACTTCTTGCATCCGTGAGAAGATGACATTACAAATGCATTAACACATGAAAATAAAGTGCCTTATTTCAATGTTCCAGTTTATTTGAAAAACAAAGAACAGATTGTTAAAGAGAATGAGATGTTTGAACAGCTTAGATTTTTATTTTTAAGTTAAAATGTCAGAAGACATGAAGGCTTCTTTAAAAAAATTATTAAAGTTTTATATTGACCCATATAGTCTGCTGCCTCTGCAAAGATTCTTCTGCAAAGATAGGAGAAGGAGAAAGAAAGAGAGAGGTAGAGGAGGCAAAGGTGGTGTTTTTAGGATGGAAAAGGGTGGAGACTTCCTAGGAGGACAAAAGGGTGGTCCCTTCAGAGAAAGAGAATCCTGTTAATAAAAACTAAAAAGACTTGTATGAACTGATGCAAAGTGAAACAAGTGGACTTAAGAAAGTACTTAATATTATAACAGCAATATTATTAACAGAAATAACTCTGAAAGATTTTGGAACTTTGAACACAAGGACAATTCACAATTCCAGAAGATTCAAGATAAAATGTTTTACTCACTTTCACATACAGAGGTGATGGATTCAGTGTAGGCTGGGGCACATGTATTTTTTAGACATGACTAATGTAGGAATTTGTCTTACTTGACTATGGATTATTAAAACAAGTTGTGTTTTTCTTAGTTTCACAGTGAAGAGAGGGAAATATTAGTAGAGGAGAATGAAGAGAAAAGAGAAAGATGAAACTAATGTATTAAAAGACTGTATTTTACAAGAATCAATTATAATTTGAAAATATATTTTTAAAATTCCTTCATATTTTTCGACTGGCATGTCAACAAAGGTTGAACATCATGGATATCATTTACCACATTGTCAATGAAAGTTCTCAGTTGAAATAATGTCATGCTAGTGAAGTACCTTCTTCATTCTTAGAGGAAAATTGAGACCCTATCCATCCAAGGAAAATACTGGATGGTATAAACAGGATTAGCTTCTGTTGCATTTAAACCCTAACCTCTTGTACATATTGAACACAAACATTTACCTCTATACAATCCATTTGAGCGGTAAATTGGAGACTCAAATATTCCATTAGCTGTGTAGACACAACTGCTTAATTCAAAGAGCTGGGTAAACAGGTTGGAATAGAATCCAGAAAAAATATGTGTTTAATTTGATTAACCTCATTAGTAAAGGATTGGCCTGCTCTCCTTTCTGTTCTGGGTTTTTTGTATATTCATTTCATTAGTCCCCTGTCTTTTGTTTAGGGTAGGAAAGTTTCTAGACAACTAAAAATGAGGGATATTTTTAAAATGATATTTTACACAGTTGGGCATATCCCTTGCTTTATTATCATTTTGTATATACATCTGTTATAAAAAATTCACAGAAATACATTGCAAACTCTTAAAGGCATCTATTATTTTCCTGCTAAATTTTGATTTTCCAGTAGAGACAAGCACAGTAGACAAGGAGTTGAAATTCTAAATATTGCTGAAAAAGTACTTGGATATAGATAATATGTTTTGGATGAAGAGACTGTTTGGGATAAGATTACCTTAGGCAATACACTTCTTATCAGAGATACTTCATTAATCTTAGTTTTGTCCTATTTGATAGTGTTTCTTTTTGCCAGCTCTGTAGCTAATCTTTTCCTCTAACCATGGTAAAATTCATTGTTTTTCCATTTGAGGATGATAATCAACTTAACTTCTCATTCTTGTGTTACCTGTCACTGTATATGGTGGGAAGTGAATACAATGCATCCTCCTTTTGTTATTCTTTGGGAGAAATGGAGAAAAAAGTGATTTTCCAGTGTATAGCACTGTGTATCATGTGAGGGCTGGACTTTTTCCCAGAGAAGCACCGACATCTCTTAATTATTCTCTTCATGGGTAGTCATGTATAGCGATTACTGAAGGCTCAGCTCAGCAGAGCATTGTTCTTGCAAAGCCTTAGAGAATGGTAATGCTGACAGTTCAGCCCGCCGATGTCCAACACACTTTTCCTCTCTCTTCATTACACCAGCTAATTACTTTGACCAGCACTTATTGTGTAGCTTCTCTCCCATCCCATAACCTCTGTAGCCCTCCACTGTCAATGTAATTTACAGTAATAGCATAATATTCTGTTGCTGCTGCGGTTCTCCTTATTTAGGTGTTTAAAGATACAATGTCCTTTTCTCATATCTAGCGTCTTTCCATTAGGAAATGAATAGCAGCATAAACTCTTCCCTCATGAAAATATAAAAATGTTTCTGGTTCAGGTAACCATACATACTTTCTCTCAAATTCTAGCTTTAAAAAAAATTGAAAAGAGAAATTAATGCCTCATTTTTCCTCTTTTTGAAGACAATGTTTCTACACCTTTGACAATATAAAGCCCAAATAAATATCTGGATTTGGGATGCGTAGTGAGGGGAAAGACAATTAGCCAAGCCAGTAGTTCAGCATCACAGGGCTAACATAATCACATCACTTCTGGCATCTTAATTCATTTTATTCTTTTAAGAAAATTATGCCAAAGACCTACTATGTGCAATGTACAATGCTAGAAGCTGTAAAGGAATACTATAGAATAATAAAGAAAAAAGAATAAGTAGCCTCTGCCTTCATGGAGTCTACAATCTGGTTGACATTTATGATATAAGACATATCCACAATTATTTTATATATAGCAGAGAGTGAAAATACAATAAATGTTACTGGAATAATTCAATGCAACAGACATTAATTTAGTGAATATTACACATGCTGCATTAGCTACTGGGGACACAAAGATGAGGTATAAAAATTATAGTATATTAGAAGTAATGTCAGTCATGAAACTAAATAAAATAAAAATATCAATCCTCTTTTCTCCTTTCTATTTTGCATAATTTAAAATGTCTAAAGACACCTTGAACATCTTGAAATGTAAAAGCCATTATTATTGTAGACTTCTTCCTATAAAAGGAAAGATAGACACCATTGTAATATCCCATCATTTCCACCTAGCAGTTTGACTGCACTTAACTTTAAGGAAGGTTTCAGCTCTGGAAGGGAGCAATCAGAGGCACCAGGGTCATTGAAAATAACTTGCTAGGGGGAAAAAAATTCTGTAATACTGGTAAAGTGCTACAAAGCGAACACATGAGAAGGCTATTAATTTACTAGTAATACTTATTAAGTTCCTTTAAGTACCTAAAACTATGACAAGCACAGAATCAAAATAATTAAGGAAAATAATTTCATGAAAGGATTAATCAAAGACAATAAGAGAGGTAGATTGAGCTCGGTAGGTTGAGGGCCAGGCCTAGAGATGGGAGGTCCTAGGTTCAAATCTGACCTCAGACATTTCCCAGCTGTGTGACCCTGGGCAAGTCACTTGACCCCCATTGCCTAGCCTTTACCACTCTTCTGCCTTGGAGCCAATACACAGTATTGACTCTAAGATGGAAGGTGAGGGTTTAAAAAATAAATTAATTAATTAATGAATAAATAAATAAATAGAAAGAGAAGATCAAGCTACTGAATCAGTTACAGTTACAAAGATCTAAAGGGGGAGAGAAATTTTGGTAACTTGTAGAAAATAATGTGCATATGATGAAACATACAAATTAATGAGAGAGTTCAATGTGTAAATATGTAACCTGTTCTCAAAGCTTTATGGCCATATTTCTGCATGTGTTAAAATATAGGATCCCATATGTATAAGTAGCCTTTAAATCACCAAAAGGGATTGGGTTGCAAAAGTTTCTTATTTGTAAGCTAGATCTTTGAAGTTCAGCACACATTTCTTTTCTTAGAAGAGAAAAGTACAATTGGAATTTGGTTTTTGAGCAAACGTATATATTCAGTTGATTACATTATATAAGAAAGGCAGAATAACTTAGCTCATATAGCAAAGGAGAAGGAAGGACAGCAGGTGATATGAAACAGACATATCAAACCATAACCACCTGAACTGCTACCTTCCAAATCACGTGGGGGATAACTTAATGATCCCTAGTGTAGACGCGAAACGATAACTCTAGTCCAACTATCAATAATATGGAATTAGGTCTTAATCAATGATACATGTAACACCCAGTGGAATTGTGCATCGACTATGAGGGCATGGAGGATTTCGAGGGAGAGGGAAAGAACATGAAACTTGTAACTATGGGAAAATATTCAAAATAAAAATAAATTAATTAAAAATAAAATTAAAAACTTAATGATCCCTAGGGTCTGTTCATCTCTAATTTAATCCTTTGAAACATGGTACTTTTCACTTTCCTTTACCACTTCCCATATTTTATTTTCTGTTATTATCCTTGATTTGTTCCGTTTACTATAATTCAGGGCCAGTGTTATTAACATGAAGAGCTAGAGACAACCTTCTATTTCCCCCGTACTATTCAAGATTTGTGGAATTTTTAAAATTTGTTTTCTTTTGTTTCCTTTATAAAACCATATCATTATTTATAAATATAGAAAGCTTACATTTTTTAATGTTTTACTTGACTTTGGTAATCCTTGAAGTTGAAGAAAGTATACCTGACATAAATTCTTTGGTATAAATCAGAAAAAGGAAAATTGCTTCAGTCAGAGAAGATATTTCTCTTCTATCTTGGTGAAGAAATTCTTCTTTTTGTTGTTTTTAAAAAATAGACAATCAGATCCATAGGGGGTAAATAAGCTTCTGAAGAAAACATTCTAATTGTTGACATTTAGAATTTAAAAATTGTTATTAAAATGCATGAGAAGATAGAAAGTTGATTCATATATTAATGGAAATATTCTCTATGAAAAAGCAAATATAATTTTAGAATTATTATTCATTCTGAAGTTATATATTGAGTACTGATTACTTGAAAGAAACCTATAAACCCAAGATCCTACTTATAGGGTACTTAGGATGCTTAATTTTTTTGGTTTTCTTCTAAAGAATCAAAGCACTTTTATATATTGAAAACAGGTAGCTTAATATATTTAGAACTGGAAACAATTTCAGAGGCCATCTGGTCTAACACCCTCACTTAGATGAGGGAACTAGAACCCAGAGAAGACTTAAGACAGATCACACAGGCATTAAGATTCAGCGGCAAAATCTGAACTGGGGTCTCCTGATTCCAGTGACAAACTTAGTTCTTCTGACTACAATGATAATCAACAATTTTTTATTGATCATTTACCATCTACCAAGCACTGTCTAATATGCTAGGGATAGAAAAGTCAAAATATTCTTTGCTCTAGAGAAACTAACATGTAAATGTAAGAGACAATATGTAAACAGTTATATTCAAGATAAATACAGGGTATGCTTTTCCTCTGCAAGTCAGACAATATCATTTCTAGCCCCAAATATATAATTTACTCTCTGATGATAAGCAAATAAATAAACCAACCTCTTGATATTTCTTTCTTCTAAAAAAATGGAGGGATAACAAGACTCCCTGTGACATGCTTTAAAAAAAAAAAGGATGTTAAGAGAATTCAAAAAGATGGTTAAAAAGTCTCTAGTAGGAACTTCTAGTGTAGTGCTTAGCATATATGTGATAATCATGTTCTAATCAAAAGAATATTCTATCTCTCCTAGAATTAAAACCAATTTATTTTCAATTTTGTTGCATTTTGGTATGGTTTCTCCTTTATGCTGTAATCATAATTAGAGAGCAGGCATGAGGTAAGACTCTCTTCTAGCTCTCCCCTCCCATAGAACATACACTGGGAGACTTTGAGGAGGTGTCACCCCTAAACTGGGTGACCTGGATGGTCGTGCTGCCCCACAGGAGTTGGGGGTGAGGCTTCCCTATAAGATGAGGTATGGGGGACCTCAATCTAATTCTCAATGAGGGCGGGGTTTACGCAAGCCTCCGCTGAGGTCAGTCAACTTCACAATGGGTAGTCTGGCTTCAAAATGGAGGCAGCCAGACCAAGGTGCGATTCCACTCCCCCTCGGCTCTCAGGCACTGTGGAATGCTATCTGACTAGTGAATGGCTTTTATTATTTGCAATTTAGGGGTTGGGAAGAGGGGTGAAGGGTAGAGGGATTTTGGGGTTCCCTCTTCTCTATTTCTATGGGGTCCATCACTTGGGTGGGTACCTTTGGGGTTCCTACTCCTAAGCGTCTTCCCCCCTTCCCCCCCCCCCCCCCCGCCTCTTCTCTTTCTGTTTCTATTTCTATCCTTTTCTATAATTGTAACTTAGACTGAAAAGGGTCTCTCAACGAGGTTGGGTAATGGGAGAAGGAGCCTAAGAGATGGCTCCTCAAATGGAGTCCAAACACTTAGCTGTCTCAATGATTGAAGTCTTGATGGGAGACATGCAATGGGATGCCTTTGACCAGGGAATCGGGGTTTCAATGTCCAAAGAAAGATCCTCAGGAAGCCCTCAGGACTGGTCTGAGCTGGGATGTCCACCTCCTCCCTCTCACAGACCCTTCCGGAAGCCTCCTCCTCTCTGGTCTCAACTGTCACTAACTGTCAGCCACTCCTTCTCTGGCTCCTTTTGTCCCCTCCCCCTTGCACAAATCCCGTTCTTACAATGCTACCTATGTCCTTGGCTTAATGAGCTTAATCAAAATTTTGAAATGTAATTTAAACACTTCTTGGTACTGGTACCATAATTTAATAAAAAAAAATCTTCTATCTTAGAGTAGATATTGCACATTGATTCTAAAGCAGCAGAGCAGTCCGGGCTAGGCAAAAAAGGTTAACTGACTTGCCTAGAGTCATATAGCTAGGAGGTGTCTGAGGCCAGACATTAAACAGGGGCCTCCTGTCTCCAGACCTGGCAATGATTATGGTTTTTATTTCCCTAGTTGGCCAAATATGGACCAACAAGAAATTTTGAATAGCAAATTCTATCCTTCCATTGAATTTTAAGCCTTGTCTTTTGAAGTCAAGGAATTGTTCATGTGTTCATGAGCCGCCTTTAACTATTTTATTGCTGTTTACCAATAAATGACTGTGTGCTGTCTCAGACTTCAAGAGTGACCTGTATTTATGTAATGCTGACTGTTCAGCTAAAGGTTATTAAGTTCTCATGTTTTATATTTTGTATTCTCACTAAAGAGTAAAAGGTCAGTTGTTCTAGAGAGACAAAGAAGGCCAATGTTTAAAAGATATCACTGTTTTCACAAATGTTATGCATTAAGGAGTTGAAAATACTTGGCAAGAGAAGCAGATGCCTATAAGTCTGTTGTTGTTTAACAATCGTATTATTTCAGTTAACTGTCCTCTGTAAGTAACACTTTGAGCTACTAATAAGCAAATGGGCAATGGCTGCTAGTAATAACTAGTTCAAGGGAATTACTACTTAAATATGAAAAGTACAGTTGAAAAAAATCATAGTTTATCTTGAATCAAATATTGTCCTTCACCAGCAAGAGTAGAAAAAGAAAATAACATATCAATCAAGTGTGAAGCTAGGACTCAGGACTTAGGAATGATAGCTTTTTTAAATTTTTAAATTATTTTTTAATTTTTATTTTGAATATTTTCCTATAGTTACATATTTCATTTCTTTCACTTTCTCCCAAACTCCTCAACCCCTCTTAGCTGACACACAATTCCACTGGGTTTTACATGTATCATTTATCAAGACCTAATTCCATATTATTGATAGTTGGACTAGAGTTATCACTTAGTGTCTACATCCTCAGTAATATCCCCATAAGCCCATGTGTTCAAGCAGTTGTTTTTCTTCTGTGTTTCTCCTCTCACAGTTCTTCCTCTGAATTTGGCTAGTTTTCTTTCTCATTAGACCCTCAGCCTTGCTCTGGATCTTTGCCTTGCTATTAGTAGAGAAGTCCATTATGTTTGATTGTACCACAGTGTATCAGTCTCTGTGTACACTGTTCTCTTGGATCTGCTCCTTTCCCTCTGCATCAATTCTTGGAGGTCATTCCAGTTCACATGGAATTCCTCCGGTTCTTTATTTCTTTGAGCACAATAGTATTCCATCACCAACAGATACCACAATTTGTTCAGCCATTCCCCAATCAAAGGACATTCTTTCATTTTCCAATTTTTTGCCACCACAAATAGTGCATTTATAAATATTTTTGTACAAGTCTGTTTATCTATGATCTCTTTGGGGTACAAACCCAGCAATGCTATAGCTGGGCTTTTGCAAATATTCATTCATATCATCTAGATTGCTATATTTATTGCCATATAATTGGGCAAAATAGTTTTTAATGATTGCCTTGATTTCCTCTTCATTAGAGTTAAGGTTTCCCTTTTCATCTTTGATACTGATAATTTGTTTTTCTTCTTTCCTTTTTTAAATTAGATTGACCAGTACTTTGTCAAATTTATTTGTTTTTTCAAAGTACCAGCTTCTAGTCTTATTTATTAATTCAATAGTTATTTTACTTTCATTTTTATTGATTTATCCTTTGATTTTTATAATCTCTAATTTAGTTTTTAACTGAGGATTTTTAATTTGTTCCCTTTCTACTTTTTTGATTTTCATGCCCAGTTCAATGATCTTTGCCCTCTCTAATTTGTTAATATATGCACTTAATGATATAAATTTCCCCCTGCTTTAGCTGTATCCCACAGATTTTGGTAGGATGTCTCATCATTGTCATTCTCTTCAATGAAATTAATAATTTTTTCTATGATTTGTTCTTTAACTATCTCATTTTGGAGAATCATATTATTTAATTTCCAATTAGTTTTTGATTTGCCTGTCCATGTGCCCTTACTGATTATTATTTTTATCACATTATGATCTGAAAAGTTTACATTTATTATTTTCTGCTCTTTTGCATTTGTTTGCCATATTTCTATGCCCTAGAACATGGTCAATCCTAATGAATATACCATGTGCAGCTGAAAAGAAGGTGTATTTCTTTTTGTCCCTCTTTATTTTTCTCCACATATCTATTAAATCTAATTTTTCCAGGATTTCATTCACCTCTCTTCTCTCTTTCTTATTTATTTTTGGTTTGATTTATCTGGATCTGATAGGGGAATATTTAGATTTCCCACTAGTATAGTTTTACTATTTATTTCCTTTTTGAGCTCTGCCAGTTTCTCCTTTAGAAATTTGGATGCTATACAATTTGGTGAGCACATGTTGAGTACTTTATTTCCTCATTGTCTATACTGCCTTTTATCAGGATGTAATTACCTTCCCTAAATCTTTTAATTAGATCTATTTTTACTTTGGCTTTGTCAGAAATCATGATTGTCACTCCTGCCTTCTTTTTCTCACTTGAAACCCAAAAGATTTTGCTCTAGCCATTGTCCTTAACCCTGTGTATGTCCACCTGCCTCATGTGTGTTTCTTGTAGACAGCATATGGTAGGATTTTTTTTTCCTAATCCACTCGGCTTTTTGCTTCTATTTTATGGGCAAGTTCATCCCATTCACATCCAAAGTTATAATTATCAACTGTGTATTCCCAAACATTTTGGTATCCTCCCATTTCTACTACTTTTTCTTACATTATTTCCTTTTAAATCAGTGGTTTGTTTTAAATCAGTCCTCCTTGTCCCCTCCCTTGGTTTACTTCCCTTTCCACCCCCTCCCTTTTTATTCATCTCTTATTATTTTTAAGGCCTAATGAATTGCTATGCCCCTCTCTTCCCCTCCCTTTATGAACCCCCCCAACCTGCTGGCCACCTTGGTTTATCCCTTCTGACTTTATCCATAGGGTTAGATAGAATTTGATATCCCAATGGATCTAGCTACTCTTTCCTCTCAGGATTAATTCTGCTGAGAGTAAGGTTTAAGTATTTACTATTAATGCCCTTTTCCTCTCCTTCTTATAATAGTATTCATCACCTCCCCTTCCCATGCCCTCTTTGTGTGGTATAGATTATCCTATTTTTCTTATTCCTTCAAGTTACTCTTGGTGCCATCTTCTGTTCCACCCCATCCCCACTCCCCCCCCCCTATCATTTTAGATCATTTAGTACTCCAACTTCTCCTTATGACCTATTCTTCTAAGTACTATAATAGCGACTACAATTTTTTGGAATTATACATAATATTTCTCTATATAGAAATACAAATAATTTGATCTTATTGAAGCCCTTGAAGAAGACAATTTAAAGATTAGAGTTTTCTTTCTTTTCCCTCTCTTTCTTGTTTACCTTTTCATGTTTCTCTTGGTTTTTGTGGTTGGATATCAAACTTTCCATTTAGTCCTGGTTTTTCTGTGCAAATACTTGGAAATCTTCTATTTTGTTGAATTCTCATACTTTCCCTTGGAAGTATATAGTCAGTTTTGATGGGTATGTGATCCTTGGTTGTAGACCCAATTCTCTTGCCTTTCTGAATATCATGTTCCAAGCCTTGCAACCTTGTATTGGGGAGGCTGCCAGATCCTGTGTAATCCTGATTTGGGTTCCTTGATATCTGAATTGTCTCTTTCTGGCTTCTTGTAATATTTTCTCCTTAATTTGGAAGCTTTTGAATTTGGCTATTACATTACTGAGGGTTGTCTTCTGAGGATTTAGTGTAGAGGGTGTTCTATGGGCTCTTTCAATGTCTATTTTGCCCTCTTGTTCAAGGACATTGGGGCAGTTTTCTTGGATAATTTCTTTTAATATGATATCTAGATTTCTATTTGTCTATGATTTTTCTGGAAGACCAATAATTCTCAAGTTGTCTCTTCTAGACCTGTTTTCTTGATCTATTATCTTCTTATAGAGATATTTCATGTTCCCTTCTATTTTGTCAGTCTTTTGACTTTGCTTTATTAATTCTTGCTGTCTTGTGAGATCATTGGCATCTACTTGCCCAATTCTAGACTTTAAAGACTGGTTCTCAGCTAAAATCTTTTGGTTTTCCTTTTCAATCTGGTCTATCTGACTCTTCATGGCTTCCAACTAGTCATTTCTGGTTTTCAATTTGCTTATCATTTCATTTGATTTCTGAACCTGTATTTCCAATTGCGAAATTCTGCCTTTTAAAATGTTATTTTCTTGTCAGATATCTTCCATCTTTCTCATGATCTCAGATTTGAACTTTTTAAGAACTTGTGACTAATTTTAATTTTTTGGGAAGATTTGGATGTCTTCAATTGTTTGTCCTCCTCTGTTTTCTGTTTTTTTTCTGTGCAGAAGTTATCAAGTGTCAGAGGTTTTTTCTTGGTCTTTTTGGTGTTTATTTTTTGGGCCTTGGTTGACATCATTATGCTTTCTTAGCCAGAAGTCTGAGTAAGGCATGCAGATTCTCTTTGTAATGAGCTTAGGAACAGTTTTTCCTTGAGGCTACTTTGTGAGTTTCCTGGCTTCTACTCTCTGCTAGGTCTATGTTGTCCACAGCCCCTTTCAGCCTCACTTCTGAGCCCAAAATCTGTGATCCCCAGCTACCTGGGGTCTCTGGTCTAGCTGTTTTCAGGGTCAAGCCCCCATGATCCTAGTTGGTTGCCCAGAGCCCAGAAATTGGCCCTCGCTTGCTCCTCCACCTGAGATTTCCCCCTGAGTCTCAGCTTGCTGAGCTGCTTCCACTGTCTGCTGCCTCTCTCAGCCCCACCCCCATGCCCAAGGTCTGAGTTCTCCAGCCTCCTGGGATCTCAAGTCTTGCTGCTCTCAGGGGCAAGATCCTAGTGGTGCCAGTTAACTGCTAAGGAGCTAGATTTTGTGCCCCCTCTCACTCTAACTCTGATACGCAGCCTTTGACTCTGGTATGGTGGGTGGGGTGGGGGAGAGTTCATCAGCATGAAAGTGCCCAAATTCCATGTACCTTCGATACTGCGCCCTATTGTAGGGTCCCTTTTTTCATCTGGATTTTGGTTTTTTGCCCTTTGGAGGTATGCCATATGGGTTGGTGAGTAGAGTAAAGCACCCTGCTTCTACTCTGTAGCCATCTTAACCCGGAAGTCGATCCATATAGCTTTTTAATAGGAGAAAGGGACATTACCTGAATGTTTTCATTGACATTTTTAATGAAATAGAAGCAAATAGTTATGAGAATTTGTATTAAAGTATGTATTAATACTTATTATATGCTTGGGACTATCCTAGACACTAATAATAAAAGTACAAAGAGTGAAACTCTTCCTCTCAGGCACAAATATTTTCAGTTAAAATATGAAAAGGTCATTTGAATATATTTCCTCTTCATTGGTCAGCACAATAGTTAAATCCCTCATCATCAGCTGGCTTCTCATCAGTCTCCTCCCTTTCCAATGTATCCTTTACACAACTGCTAGATTAATAAATCTATATATTCCTTTTACTAAAGAAACTTGAGTGACTCCATACTGTCCTTAGGATAAAATGAACCTTTCGCCTTGATATTTGAAGATTTTTGACTCCAACCTATCTAGCATATTGCTTATGCTCTATTTCAACCAACATGGCTTACTTACTATTTTCTAATGTTATTCCATCATATACTTCATTTCAACCTTTTCACAAGTTGCTCCTAATCCCTGAAATTACCCTTCCTCAAAATTGTACTTTTTTTTTTAAATTTTAAATTAATTTTTTAAATTTTTAAATATTTCCATGTTTACATGATTCATTTTCTTTTCCTCTCCTCTTCCCTCTCCCCTCCCAGAGCTGACAAGCAATTCCACTGGGTTATACAAATGTTATCACTTGATACCTGTTTCCATATTATTCATTTTTGCTAAAGAGCAGTTTTTTAAAGCCTAAACCCCAAATCACATATCCATATATACATGTGATAAGTAATGTCATATGTTTTGATTTTGTATTTCTACTCCCATAGTTCTTTCTCTCAATGTGGATAGCATCCTTTTAAATGAGTCCTTCAGGAGTATCCTGGCTTATTACATTGCTACTAGTACCAAAGTTCATTACATTGAATTTTTTCACAATGTTTACTTTCCATGAATAATGTTCTCCCAGTTCTGCTCAGTTCACTATGCATCAGTTCATTGAGGTTCTTCAAAATTGTACTTCTAAAATAAAATTTTCTTCTTAACTTCTATTTTTATGTTGCCTCAATTTTCCTCCATAATGCCTCTCAGAAAACCATTTGTAAGAAAGATTTAAAATTTTAAAAAGGACAGAAAAACAATCACCAAACTTATTAATTTGTTTTTTAAATCTATGTATGTATTGTTGCAAACCTATAGCTCCATAGCCCTTTCATTTCTGCAAAGGAGTAGGAGTTCATTTTCCACACCTATTAAATGAAGCTAAAATTGTTCTTTGAAATTTCCCAACATTCCTTTTTTATTGTTTTGATAGTTATTTCTATTTACAGTATTGTATTCATTGACCATTACTTTATTGGTTTTTCACTTTTCACTTAGTATCAATTCATGAAGTCTTTCTATGCTTCCCTGTTTCCAGAATATCCATCAGTTTTTATGGTACAATATTTTCCCCATACTTTTGAGTACCACATTTTACTTGGCCATCAACTTTCTGATTGCCATCTAATTTGTTTCCAATTCTTTGTTACCACAAAAAGTACTGCTAAAAAATATTGTATATTGAGTCTTTCTTTTTTATTGCTGACCACTTTGAATTATAGCCTACCAAAAGAATCTCTGGGTCAAAGCATATAGATTTTTTTTGTACTTAATTTTCAAAGTTCTAAGTTTCTTTTCAAGAATGGCTGTACTTTCCTAGTTCTACCAGCAAAGTCTTTGCTACCTTTCCACAACTTATCTAATTGATTATTAGTGTCTATTATAATCTTTTCTGATTTTCTGTGTTTGAGGTAAAACATTGGCTTCCTTTTTAATTGGATTTCTCTTATTAATAATTTGGGGTATTCTTTCATATGCTTATTTTATAGTAATAAATTTTGTTTGTTCTCTTGGTTCATATCATTTGACTACTTGTTATTTGGCAAATTTTTTTAACATATTCCTATTTCTTATATATACAATATACATATGCATATATATGTGTAATAAACTATTACCAGATAGATTTGATACAAAGATATTTTCCTCCATTCAGTTGCTTTTTTCATTCTAGAGGCATTCATTTATTTTGTTCAGAAGCTTTTCAATTACATGTAATCAAAATTTTCTTTTTTTATTTTTTGTAATTACCTCTATTCATTGTTTAAGAATTCATCTCCTGTCTCTAAATGTGAATGGATATAATCCGTTTTTCTTCTATTTCTTAATGGAATGATTTTTAATATTCAGGTTCTGTATCCATTTTTGCTATTATTGTATCAAAATGCTAATAATTCTTGCAGGTTTATTTTGTAGCCTCCCAACTTTTCTGAAACTATTGTCTCAATTTCTTTATAAACTGTGTAGGATATTCTAAAAAAAGTAATCAGATAATAAATAAGCATAGTTTAATTGTTCTTTGGCTATCTTTATTCCTTGAATTTCTTTTGTCTTTTTGTAATTGGTAGCATTTATAATAATAATCAAGTGAAAGCCAGAAGAATAGAAACCATTACTTTATTCATATTTAATGGGGAAATGTCTAACCTATATCCATTCCATATAATGCTTGCTTTTGATATTAAAGATTTTTGTAGTATTTAAAAATCTCTCTTCCTATTCTTTTTAGAGTTTATACACAATGAGTATTGTCCTAGGCAGTTAGCTGGTGAAATGGACTGCAGCTGGAATTAAAGTGATATAAGTCCAAATCCAACCATATTAGCTTGACGTCTATAACTATGATATATGGCTATAATATAAAAATGTTATGCGGTAGAATGGTGAACCCCTAAGTTCGGAAGGATACCTTTTGCAAGAATGCAAGACTTCAAATTTAGCTTAAAAGTAAGGAGAGAAATGTATTAATTTGGCAAGTAATGTTGAGAATAGCCAGGAGAATAGCAAGGTGGGATAGGAAGGTGGAATAGCATGGTGGAACAGCTAGATGGGGAGCTGTTCCTTGTGGGGGACAGCATGGATTGAAAAGCTGTCTCCCCCAGTTACCGTGTGAGTGGAACACCCCTAGGGGTTGCTCCCGGAATGCTTCAGTTCAGGGTTTTTTATACTCCTTACAACAGTGAGTACTTGACTCTAGTGTGGTAACCACTCAGGCATTTGGTGGGGGTTTTGGTCAGCCTGAAGACATAGGGGGTGGCCCTCATATTTCAGAGGACAGATGGATGTCTGAGATACAACCTGATGATATCAAAATGTAGATTGGAGGTGCATCTCCACATCCATTTCAAACTAAAACTAATCTCTGGGCCTTACAGGAGCTATCAGATCTTCTTTGGGTTAGAAGTCACAGGGGCAGAAAGGAGCAAGGGAATTTCCCTGTTTATAGTTTGCTTGAGTTAAGGGGTATGGTGTCAATGCCATCTCTATACAACACCCATGTCAAAGCTAACATTAACTAGCTATATGGCAAGGCATTTAACCTCAGTTAAGTTAAGCCTCAGTTTTCTCATCTGTAAAGTTAAGCCTCAGTTTTCTCATCTGTAAAACTGGAACAGTAATAGCAGGAGATTATTTTACATGTCATAAAGTGATAGTTATGATTATTATTATTGGTTATAGGCTTTCTCTGCTTCTATTGAGATCATCATGCAGTTTGGGATGCTTTATTTTAATCTGATTCATTAATTTTATTGCTTACCTAATATTTAACCATCCTTGTATCCCTGGTATGATTTCTAATATGTTGTAATGGATAATTTTTTGAACAAACTTCTCTAGTCTAATAGGATTATATTAAAATGTTTAATATTGATATTTATTGATGACCTTGGTCTTTACTTCTTTGTATTATATTTTCCTTATTCAGGTATTAGGGGTGATAGGTCTTCTATCTTTTAAGTCCTTTTCCCTGGTGCCATATTAGTTTTTGAATGCCTGATTGCAGAGTTTAGAGCCCTCTTTTTGCAGACAGCCAAAAATCATCAAAATTTTAGGAGTTTGAGAATGATAGGGTAAGGGCCATTTAAAAAAAGAAATATCTTGATGAAAGTAGGAGACTAACTTAGAATTTATTTCTGGATCTAGGTGAATAGGATTGAAAAATCATACTTTAAGAAAAATAAAGGACATCATAAATCCATCTAACTTTTTACAGATAGGAAACTGAGGCCCTGAGAGGTTCACTTTCTTACATAAGATTACCAGGATAATATATATGATATACCATGATTAGAAACCAGTCCTTCTGATTTTAAATCTAGGACAATTTCCAATTTACTTCACTGCTTAATTGAGCATACTGGAGGTATGATGAAAGAATCAAGTAAACCCTTATTAAACCAGAAAGAATCACAGAACTATTAAATAGTCAGACAAACCACATCTTTAATTAGGAGAGAGTACATTTCCTCAAGACCTCCTCACAGAGTTGGGTTCTCAAAACCTACACAGAGCCCTGAGACTCTAGCTACTCTGGCTACCAACCCCAGGGAGTGCCAACCATGTGAGGTTTCTCTCTTAAACTTTTTAAGGGAACAGAGGACAGGAAAGTATAGTTGACTGGCTTTACAATGGTTATAAAGAAAATGAGGAGTCCTAGACAGGATTATCAGGGAGAGGCAGGTGCTTTAAAATGTATACAAAAGGGAAAGATCCAGCCAAGGGCTAGACTAAGTTGGAAAAGGACTTTGACACAAAGGAAGAAACTGCCAGAACAAAAAGGTTCTGAAGTCAATAAAGAAGGTAGGAATATGCTCATAAGTGATTGAGATAAGAAAAGAATGTTACAGTAGGATGACAAGGATCTCAAAGAACATATTGAGAAAGTAAAGATTTGTAAATAGAAGACTGAGCAAAGAGTAATCTGATCCTTGTTTTTGTCTCAGGGGAATGAGGAAAAAAAAAGATTTCATTTTTGAGAGTGTTTTCAGAGATATAGTATTATCAAAGAAAAGTCAAGATTTTGAGTTAATTCAAGAAGTACTTTAGGAAGAATGAAAGGATATTGAGTTTAAAAAAAATAATAGAAAAGGATTTCCAAAAAGGACACATGAAGTGGGTAATGGAAAGGAGTAAAATAAACCCGAGAAAGTTGAGGTTGGAACTGGATGGAGATGAGAATGCCTGAGGAAGTTGGAAGGAATAATTTGGGATTTTGCCTCAATTAGGCAGTAATTTAGGCTAATGGGGATTAAAGCAAAAGGAAAGAGACTGAGTTGAGTATTGAGAAAGCAAGATTTAATGAATTGGTTTGTATCTGTAACCAGTCCCAAGGATCTATCAAAATAGTAAGGAGAAGCATTGGGTGTGGCTCCATAACCATTTCCGTACTTGTCCTAGTTCTAACTTTTCCTCTATATGGTGATAGACATTTAATAATCACTGTTCTAGACTCACGATATACAAAAACAAGTAAAAATGAAAGATACCCTGTGCCCTCACGAAGCTTACATTCTAATAAGCAAAAGACTACATATAAATGGGAACTAGGAATCAAATGTGTGGAGAGGAAAAGGGTATCCATGTGGGGGGATGGAGGCAGAGTCCTTCCTCCGAAGCACAGCCTGGAAAGGAATGAAGTATAACTAGCCTGACTCCATCTCCACAATGGAGAATCTGAAAAGACTAGCCAGTGGGAAGAGAATGCTGACATGTTATAGATACATTGTATGGTGGGAAGGTCATATGAGAAGGACATTCCAGAGTCCAGGGGACATAGTTCTTAGTCAGAGGCATAGAGCTGAGTAGGGAATGAAGCATGACCCATGTGGACCTCTATTCAAAACAAAGACCCTGAAAGAAGCTTACAAATGGAAAGGCAGAACAGCATGACACAGAGAGCATATTGCTATCGTTGTTCAGTTATCAGTCATATTTGCCTCTTCCTGACCCTATTTGGGATTTTCTTAGGAAATTTACTGGAGTGATTTGCCATTTCCTTTTCTACATCATTTTACAGATGAGGAAATTAAGGCAAATGAGGTTAAATGACTTGCCCAGGATCCCACATCTAGTGAGTATCAGAGTCCAGTTTTGAATTCAGGGAGGCTCCAAGCCAAGCATTTTATCTATTGTACCATCTAGCTGCCCTTTCTAGTACATAATCTCATTTAAATACCTTAAATATTTTCAGATGAGTAATTTTATTAAAATCCCAATTTGTGGATGGACTTGTCACTTGACCAGAGTTCTGAGGTTGGGGAGGGGTAGCATTATTCTGCTCTCTGCACAATGAGGCTAAAGCAGTGACATTTAAGGAATAGAGAGTACTTCCAGTTTATTGCTCACATCGCAACAAACTTACTATGAAGATGATATTTTACACTAGAATATTTTACACTTTGCAAATTACTTTTGTTAAAAATAAGGATACTCATGTCTTTTTCAATTTTATTTCTCTGAATTACATACAGTGTTGATGTTTTATGATAGACTGATTTTTTACTAGCTCTTCAGAAATGATTAGGCACAAACCATTAGAATATTGGGTTATGATTTAAACTGTCTCATTTCTTAACTGGATGATTATTAGAAGATGAAGGTTATCAGTTACAAAACAGGTCTATTAGACTTAGTAATCTTGAAGATGTATAAAAAGATGTAACAGTAGAATAACAAATAAAGCTGGCTTGAGAGTCTGCAAAATCTTGCCTCAGACTAGCTTTATGATCCTGGGTGAGTAACTGACTTCCAATCCTCAGTTTCTATATCTGTAAAATTGAAATAATATAGTAGTTATCTTACATGCTCGCTAAAATGATCAACTAACAAAATGTATTGTTAAATACTTCACGAATATTAAAATACTATGAACATATTATTACTATTTCAGAATGTCTAAGCCAATATGATTTCTGACACAAATTTATTTTTCCGAGATGACATCACTGACATTCATTTATCTTGCTGAACAGTAAAAAATATTCAATGAATGATCTTAAAATGTCCATATTTGATTATTTAATCTCAAAGAGCAAACAAGTTTTCTTCCCCAAAAATATGAGGATATTAATTAGTAATGTTAGTTTAGAGCTCATCGTTGGAATCTTGCAGAGTAATATAATTTTATTATAAGCAGAGATTTGGGGGGTTTCGCAATCTGGTTGCTACATAGCTATCAGGACTAGCTTATGGGAAAGGAGTTACAGGGCACAGCATAGAGATTGAGAGGTGAGGAAGTGAGCCAGAGAGCAGGCAATTAATTACTTATAATTCTGTAATGCCACATATGAGTAGATACAGGACTATTTGCCTTTCATTCTTTTTAGAAAAAAAATGGGAGCTCTGGAACAAAACTTTCCTATTTCTTTTGTTTCCAATTCTAGTCCTGATTGGGAGCTCTTGACAATATAAATAGGCATGCCACAGTATTCCCTCCTGAATCAAGTGGAGTCCATCTGGATTGACTGAAAAGTCTGAGTTACAGAGAATATTAAAAGCAATTCAGTCTATTATTTGAAGTGCAAACATTGAAAATCACGAGAGGAAAGGGGAAGTCGTGATAGATACCTTATAAAAATCTTTTCATTTTAGTTACTAAGTCATCAGTAAATAAGATAACTCATGCACTGAATACAAATGATCCTCCTAAAAATGGTACTTAAAATATCATGTTTACTTCCACTTTTCAGTAAGCTTCATGTTTGTAATTATTCAAGGAGAGAAGAAGGAGCAACTAATCCAAATATACATTTGTTTTTCAGTTATTTTCAGTTGTGTGTGACTCTATTTGGAGTTTTGTTGGCATAGATGCTAGAGTGGTTTGACATTTCCTTCTCCAGCTAATTTTATGGATGAGGACATTGAGGCAAGGAGGTTTAAGTGACTTGACTAGAACTATACACCTTCTAAGTGTCTGAAGCCACATTTGATGTTAGTTCTTCCTGACTCCAGGCCTGTCCTCTAAACATAAATTTTTACAACATTTTCTTCAGTTATATTTCAATAGAAAATTATATTTTATCATTCTTTAGGAGTGTCCCACCCAGTAATGAATAAAATGCGAAAGGCGATTCAGTGAGAAAGAAATGATACTTTATTTGGGGTCGGAGGGCCCGTGTTCAAATGCTGATTCCAACACATGACTTGTGTAACCTTAGATGGCTCATTTGTCTTCACCTCAGTTTCTTAATTTGTAAAATAAAGGCATTGGACTAGGCACTTTCTCAGGTCTGTTCAATTTCTAAATCTATGATCCAATGATTTTTGAAAATTGCATGTGAAACAAATGGATGTTCCCTTTCCAGATGAAGAAATTGATATACTCAGTCAATGAATTTTTTTATCTCTTTTATGTGAATATTTCCACATATCAAGTGATATAACATTTGCAAAGCACTTATTGCAGTACCTGGCACCAAGAACTGCTTCTTCCTTTGACCTCATTTCCTCCATTGATCACAGTGTATTCATGCCTATCCATACTGTGCTACCTTTGCCAAGTCATCTCTCATTAAATAGAACATAGAGTTCACCCAAGAATGACAGTAGGTTAGGTAAGAAATTATTCTTTCCACCTTTCCGTGGACATTGTGACAAATACCAGGGAAGCATGAAAGGGAAAAACATGAAAAAAAAAATCACAATCTCTAAATCTCTGGCCATTTGGCCAAAAACATGCTTGTGACATGGAACATATAAAAGCTTCAGTCATTTTTTCCTTCATATAACATTTGCCTCGGGTTTTATAGCTGCATAATGGCTTTGTAATTGAGCATGGTACTGTTCCACAAAGCTCTAATAGGTGGCTAGAAATAGAAGAGGAGAGAAGCTTCCACCTTTGTACTAGACTTAAATTCCTGCACTGCTGGTGTCACTAACAATATCCTTTATTCTCTCCAAGAATGTAGCAGCAGTCTCAGAAATGACAACGTTAATTAAGAACTTGATTTTCAAATACAGTTCCCACTACCATTTATAGAGTCAGAATAAGTGCTTCTCTCTATTTGAAAGTGAACTTTCTGATTGCTGTACTGAACCAAAAAAAAAAAAAATGAATGAAGCTTTCTTTAAAGAAATCACCAAGTGCTTCTGGGAGGGATTAATTGTTCACTGGAAATGTTTTACAGTATAACTAAATGCTTAAAATGCACTCGTACTTTGTTCCTCGTGATGTTTTCAAGTAGATGATTACCTCGTAGTTCTTTAAGTGTCTCTTTTAATAGAACTAGGACCTTGAAACATGGACCATTCTTGTCACCCTCTCCCCGACGTGAGTTTGAGGGGTCACTGTGAATAACATTTTTGTTCTCCTAGACTTCTGTTCTTAAAAAGGATTGCCAGATCATCGCATTTCTTCACTGAAATTTGAACCTGTGCCACAGTTGATAAAGTCCCATGTGAATCCACAGTGGAAACTGGCACCTCATAAAGATTCCTACAAAACCAAATGTTGGTTTCAAATATTACATTTGCTAACTTTGTAATTTAACAAGTCTTAAGACTCTTGAGTAGCCTTGCATCTAAGACCCATGGCTAGGCTGGTCAACAGTTCCATAATAGGGCTTTCTTTAGTCTTTCAATATGAATCAAGAAGCATGGACTTGGAATTCTTTTTTTTTTTTTTAATCTTCATTGTTTCCATTGAAGTATTTGTGGAGGGAGTTAAAAGTCAGTTGTGCGATGCATATGCCCACACTCACATCCTAATATACTGTGGATTACATGGTGGCTGACCTCCCAGTAATTCAGTGAAGCCCTCCCAAACTGCCCTCCCTGTTTGGGGAAAGGAAGGCCACTGAAAAGGATGGTGAAGCATGACGGGCAGACTGGCTGCTTGTTTCTTCCTTTGAGAGGCCTGAGGAGAGGAGTTTACCTTCCAGCTCTGTTTGGTCTCATTACATGCGGGATCAGATCTGTGCCGTTCCAGTCCTCTGAACAGAAGCCTCAGCCCAGCTCCTCTGGAGAGCTGTCAGCTGCCTCATCTCAGCCAGCCTGCTTGACAGTGTGAATGCAGCTCAGACAGGAATCCCACAACTTGCTGCCTTTGCTTTGAGGTTTTGTTTTTTGTGAGAAAAAAATATGAACTCTAATCTCTATATCATTATATATATATATATATATACACATATATATAATTCCTAGGTTGTAAGAAATGTGAACATATATGTGTATATGTTCATATGTATTTATGTTTATAAATAGATAGGTAGATATAGATATAGATATAGAAATAGATTAGATACAGATATAGATAGACATAGATGTGTTCCTTATTCTCTGTGGATCTCCCTTTATCTATTTATCTATATTTGTCCATCTATTGGACTCTCTGTATTAATACTTCATATAGCCTAGGAACTATACACATACCTACATATATATAGAAATAGATTTACCTATTTCTATATATAATCTCGCTATATACATATTTCATATATCCTAAGGACCAAATCAATAAAGATAGGTTGATATATCTATTCAGTCTCATATATTCTAGGGGAGAGGGAGAGAAAGTAGGGGAAGAAGGAGAAGGAGGATGAGTGTTTTTTTGAGAAAGAAAAACCCCTTTCAGATTTGTTTTGCTTTCTTATTCAGCCGGGGGACTCAAATTACATAGGTGATGGAAAATCTCTGTGGATAATAAAAAGGCACCAGTGTGCAATTCTTGTTTTATTTTATATTGCCTGTATAACTTTTAATCTTTTTGGTTTTCTTTTTTAATAAAATCCATTTAATAAATTCTTTTTAATAAAATAATTCTTTTTTTTTTAACAAAAGAAATGTTTCTCCTCTTCTCTAAAATTCACAATGCGGTCATTTTCTTCTCTGCTCAGTTTCCACTCTTCTTACCTCTCAGCCATTCATAACCCTAGTCTTTGCTCAGGAGTAGCCCACACTGCTTGTTGGAACTCAAGTGAGTATGATAAGTCTCTATTCTGTTTCCCAAGGTACCCTATACCTAGTAACCAAACTCCTCTTCTCGTTGGCTTCCATGGTTTTCATATGGGTCCCCCACAAGCAGAGTGCTGTTCTCTGTCAAACTCCTCTTCTCCTTTGAATGTGTTCTTGTCTCTGCCTCATGCATCATGTTCAGAAAGCCCCACCTGGGTTGGCATGCTCAGTAATCTTGCTGTGCCTTTTCCCTCTTCATAAAGGCAAGCATTTGATCTTCTCTTCTTAGGCAGAACAGATCCTGGCAGTGTTTTTTCTTGCCATCAGTCTTTCCTTAAAAGTGCACTCCTTTTGGAAAGTGCCCAGGCAAGGATTTGTACTAGCTCACCATGTGTATTCTGCATTGCTAGATACTTGTTTTCATCTTTCTCTCTCTCTTTTGCCTTCAGGGTTTTCACTCCAGAAAAAAAAAAAAAGTCTTTTTTTTAGCTACTTCTCATGAAGATTAATACTATATTTTTATATGTGTCTTAAAAATAGTGGCTCATGTTTTTATGACACATACCTTGCAATAAGCCTGTGAAGCATATTACATAAGTATTTTTACCACATTATACAGAAGGAGAAATTGAGGACAATAGGATTTAAGTGACTTGCTTAGTCATGCAGCAGTAAGTGTAGTAGCCTAGATTTAAACCTAAGTCTTCTGTCTTCAAATAATATTCTGTGAGTTCTTGCCATCTATATATGATTCCCACATGGCCATAAGAAAACTCTTTTGACCAATGCAATCCTAGTAATTTAGGTTGCTTTCTCCATTCCCTTCTCCTTATCTGGGAAAGGCATGGTCTTATAGTTCTTTCCAATCTAGGACTGGAAGTGAGTTTAAGATGATCTTTCAGGAAACCCTTAATTAAAATCTAGGTAGGCAGAAGTAGCTCAGGGGAAGGTCACAGGAGAGGAGACTACTAGGAGAAATAATCCAAAATTATAAATTGTTGTGATGTGAGAATGAGTGTCTGCTCCCCCTTACTACTCTTCACTTAGCCTTCAGTTCCATTTTCTTACCCTCTCCTTGGCACTACCTCGTACCCAATCTCTCAAGTGGGTATGGAACAAAGAAGGATGGCAGAAGTTTGGGAAGGTCCCTCTTTACTACTGGGGAGAGCAAGATACCCATATATTAGCACCTGGTAAAAATTCCCCACTGTCCTAGCCTAATATATGACTTCGTATCTACGTAAAGTATTAAGGAATCCTCTCTGACTCTCATATCTGTCCCTCTAAATTTTAATAGTAAAAATTAATATTATTAATGGTTAATAATGCTACATTTATATGGAGCTTACTATATACCAGGCACTATTCTAAGCACTTTACAGTTATCTCATTTGATCCTCAAATAATCCTGTGAAGTGGATACAATAATTATTGTGATTTTATTGGTGAAGAAACTGAGATAACAGAGGTTAAGTGACTTGTCCAGGATCACATAGCTTGTTAGTATCTGAGGCCAGATTTCAACTCAGGCTTTCAAGACTCAAGACATGTTGCTTTATCTGCGACCTACCTAACTACTTCATAAATACCTATTATTATAAGCAAATGATGGGGTAGAAGATTTTTTTATTCAGATATGTTATTATTCTTCATAATGTCTATATCTTGATGTTTCCTATGACATCTACATATGACAAGTTTATTAAGCCTATTAAACTCAGTGACGGAAGAAAATCTATGAAATAAACACTTTATGACCTTCCCATTTACAATTAATTCATTATATACTCATTTCTATGAGAGAATACTCATCTTAATTATATTTGAGCCAGAGATGGGGACAAAAGAAGACAAAATATAATTTGTTCCACAGCCATTTTACTCATAATAGTGTTATATTTACATTAGAGGATAATAATTTTTTTTTTTAAAGAGGCATCTAGGTAGCTCAGGGGATAGACTGCTAGGCCTAGAAGCAGAAAGATCTTGGTTCAAATCTAGCCTCAGATATTTATTAACTGTGTGACCTTAGACAAGTCATTTGAATTCTGTTTGCCTTAACTCCCTAGAAAGTGAGATGGAAAATTACTCTAGTATTTTCGTCATGAAAACTTGATGGATAATATCCATGAGGTCACAAAGAGGTAGACCCAGCTGAATGACATTAATTTTTTATGTACTAGAAGATTCCAGATAATAAGTCTATCTTTAAACTTTAGTTTTCTGTGAGCCATATTATAGGAAGAAATTAATATAAATATCTCAGTATTTTCATTGTTTTTCTTCTATTTCTGTTGTTCAGACACTTTCAGTCATGTCTGACTCTTCATGACTCCATTTGGACCCTTCTTGGCAAAGATACTGGAGTGATTTATCATTTCTTTCTCCAGCGCATTTTATAGATTAGAAAACTGAGGCAAACGGGGTTCAGTGACTCTCTGGGATCACATAGCTAGTAACTTTCTGAGGTCAGATTCCAACTCATGAGGAGGATGAGGCTAGATGATCTCAAAGATCTTTTTTTTCTGATCTCATATTCAATGGTTCTATAAGACATGAAATACCTCTACAATCACATGTACCTTAAGGACAGTTTAGAAAAATCCATTCAAGTATCATTTCCTCATTGATATTATTTGCTCCTTTAGAAAAAAAAAGTGGCAGAAAAAAAGATGAAAACCTGTTACTTACTTGTAGTACGAAGTCACCTTTTTTATCCCTCACTGAAAGACTCCCAGCCCTTAGTGCTTAGAAAGTAAGGGCTATTGTCCTCCACAACAATACCAACTCAGGAGGATAGAGAGATTTCATGTAAAAGGTTTGTAAAGTCTCTTTTAAAGGCTTCAGAGCTCTTTTCCTCTCAAGTACTTTCTTTTCCCAAAGAATAATAAAATACGTCTTGATGACCACAATGGGTTCACCTTCCAGCTTGTGACCTTTTTACCAAATGCAAGAAATAAAGCTTTCTAATAGGAGCTCTCTTGTACAAAACAGAGATCACACACAAGAAGGAATTGACCCCCGAATACCTGAACCTAGGTTTAGATCTGGATAAGCAATAACTTCAAATTATAGAAATGCAGCTTGTTTGCCATAGTGCAGTGACCCAACAGTGAAGTCTATAACACCCTTGAATCATTTGCAGCCTTTCACTGCTGGAAATCACAGTATCTTCCTTCTTAGTGGTAACTACCCGAGGTGACTATACGACATTGTTTTATCATGCAAGTAAGGGGATATTTACTCTGAACTGACAGTTCTGATGACAGGTCAGTTAGAAACAAGTTTTGAAAAAATTTATAACCACATTCCTATGGTGGAGGAGCATCGTAACTCATCTTATGATCTTATTCTTGGCTATTCTCTCAATCAAGATCTGGCATATCTCACAAACACACCAGTTAATCCAACAAGTATTTACTAATTACATTTCGTGTAATAGGCATCAGGGATGACGAAGATAAAATGAAGAACAGTTTCTACCCTCAAAGAGCTTACCTTTAACTAGGGTATCACAAAGTTAAATATGATTAACTGGGGAGGAAGAGATTGCTGATAACTAGTGGGGTAAGGAAAGGTTTGTCATAGGAAGCAGTATAAGAGCTGAACCTGGAAGGAAGATAGAGATGCTAAAAGGCAGAATTGAAGAGGAAATATATTCCAAGCAGTGCTAATTCAAAGACTTTAAAAAAAAACAACTCATCTTTCATTAGTCAATGTGGCAGAAAAAGGAGAAAGGAAGCAAAGCTGATCTTTTCAGTGTGTGGAGTAGATAGTCACACAGCTTGTAATTTTAAAGGTTCTATAAGCTCCATAATTATCTTCTTCACTGGACTGGTAGAAGATGCCATGAGGGTTTCTTCATCCTGCTAAGATATTGTATTCAGGAATTCCTCACTAGAAATGTGAATATATTCCTGGAGATTGAAAACATTATAACTTTTCAGCATCCAGTTTCACATTAACAGCAAGTTCCACCATAATCACATAGCATCCTAAAAAATTCAAGAGAATAATATGGATATACATATACACATATGCACATTTTACCGTTCAGTCTTGTTCAACTCTTTGAGACCCCATTGGGGATTTTATTGGCAAAGATACTGACATAATTTGCTACCTCTTTTTCCAACTCATTTTACAGATGAGGAAATTGAGGTATATCAAAGTATGAAAAGTAACAACGTGACCGTAGTAAAGTGTTGTTGAGATCTAGCACTTAGCACAATGCCTAGGAGATAGTTAATATTTAATGTTTGTTATTTTTATCTTTCTATCTATCTACCTGTTTATTTCTATGATCTATCTACCTGTTTATCCCTATGTCTACCTGTTTATCTCTATGACTTCTTTTAATGAACAACAACAATAGAAAAATATTTCACCCTTGCTAATGTAGGCTTTCAAGTCCCTATTGGGGTCATTTTTTGTTTCTGGACAATACAAGTTTACAAAAGTCTGAATGTTTTCAGGATTCTCTTCAGTTTCATTTAGCCATTTCCTGTGAAGATTGAATCGTAGGAAAATGAATAAGACCTCTGGCATCTCAGAGTTTCTTTTGAGGCAGTGACACAATTTTGACTTTATGTATTAAGTAAAAAGTCTTAAATGAGCATTTCTCTACACATAGTCACTAACAACATAGCTCTTCCAAGGATAAAGCAAAGTCTTATCATGAAATTCTCCTATTACTGATACCCAGAAGAGTGAATTCTGGTACCAATCCGTAAGAATCACATTGCATTCCCAAGCATGGCTGAATAAAATAGATTGAACAGAACTAGGTTTTTATATAGCCTTCCTTCACTACTTGAATGCTATATATCAGCTCTAAAACCACCCATAAAGTTATGGGTGGCAGAAGGAGTTTATTGTTAGTAAATACAGAGTAGAATAGTTAGGATACTTCTCTGCCTTATGTAAGTCTGCAATGTCCCTCTGAAAAGCATTTCTGCCTTCCGGATGTTTATATATTTCTAAAGAAAGTATATTAATACAAGATAGTTTGGGATGGAGATCACTAGTAGGAAAAGGGATCAGGAAACTCTTTATGCAGAAGCTTGTTCCTGAGCTGTATGTTAAGGTCTCTTTGATACAAAGAAAGCAGCAAATTAATTCCAGGACCATGAAGAGGAAAGATTGATGTTCACTGGTGAGATGCAAATTCCTTTCTTTCTTCAATGCAATGCATCAAAAACTGAGACTTCTTTTTCCTACTACATCCAGAGATGTCTGTCTTTCAGTCTGTCTGTCTGTCTGTCTGTCTGTCTGTCTGTCTGTCTGTCTCTTTCTCTTTTTGTCTGCCTCCTTCCTCTCTACTTTCTTCCATTTCTTTGTAAAAACAATAACTTTATCTCCTGCAGTTAGCTCGTGTCTTCCCTAGACTCTTCTTTATGTCTTGTACTCTTTCCATACTCATTTTTGGTGACTTCATCAGCTCCTATGGAGTCAACTATCTTTAAAAATGTGACTCTCAAATCTTTATATTATGTTACTTCATCTCCTGAGTTTTTGTTCTGCTAACTGCCTTCTTGACCCTCAGTTGTTAGTGTCTGCCCTTCAATCACTGTGTATTTTATGCGTGTGTGTGTGTGTGTATGTGTGTGTGTGTGTGTGTGTGTTTATAAATAGGTAGCTAGGTGGCCCAATGGGTATAATGACACAATTGGAGTCAGAAAGACTTGTCTTTGTGACTTAAAATCTGGCCTCATACACTTACCAGCTGTGTGATCCTAAATGAGTCACTGAAATCTGTATGCCTCAGTTTTCTCATCTGTAAAATGACTAAAGAAGGAAATGGCAAACCACTCCAGTCTCTTTCCCAAGAAAACCCCAAATGGGGTCACAAAAAGTCAGAGGATTGAAAAACAACTAAACAATAACAACATATGTACATATCCACCATTCTCAAATGACATGTATCCAAGACAAAATGAATCATATTTCCCTCAAAAAATCCTTTTCTCATAATTACCCCATTTTTTAATGTTAACAACATTCTTTCAGTATCTCCAAGTACTTGATTCTTCAATGAATCTCCATTCTCTTCTCCACCCACCCAATTAGCTGCCAAGTCTCAAGGGTTTCTTTTCCTCAAAACTGCTACATTAAGCCTCCCTTCTTTATTTATACTACAAGTATTCTAATTTAGGTGCTCCTGGCCTAAGGCTATATAGCCTTCTAATTATTCTCCTCACTTCTAGTCTCTCTCCTTTTTAGTCCATCTTTCACACCTCTGTTAAACTGATATTCCTAAATCACAAATCTAACTTTGTCTTTCCCCTATTCAAGAAGCTTTAGTGGATAATTGTTGTTCGGATAAAATGAAAATTTTCCAGTTTGATAATGAAAGCTTTTCTTCTACACTAGCCTATCATTCCAAGTTGAGATTTCTTCATTTCCTCTCATGAAAACTGCACTTTAGACAAAATGGCCTATAGGCTGTTCCCTGTACTATACTAGGGAAATTAGAAAGAGAAGCATAAGATGGCAAGGTGGCACATGCCAAAGAATTTTGCAGAAAGTATTTTGGAAGCTAGGGGGAGAGGAAGAAGGGTTAACTGAAAACCGACTGGCATTTGATCCTTGGTCTTTGGCTTGGACTGCTTTTGGATCGTGGTCCTGCCCAATCAGAGGGAGGAAGAGCTGCTCCTAGGAGCTTTTCCTATCTTAAGTCTTTGGAGAACAAAGGACAAACCTTCAATCCTTCCCTGTGGTTCCTGATCAACTGAAGAGCAGGTCCTAGCAGATCTGATTATCCCTGCTGTCTGTGAGTGCCTGCCAACTTGCCAGGGCTTTATTTTAAGTAAGGTTGGGCTTTGGGTTCCAACCCAGTGTCAAACCCTGCAGAGTGAGCTCTGTCATTCTGAGCCGTTGTTAACAACCCTTGAAACCAACTTTGGGGAATAAAAGGAGGATTTTAGCCAGGCAGGTCTTAGACAGATTTTTGGGTGATTTAACTAGATTAGGGAGTGTTAGGTAGCTCCCAGAAATCGAAGAGTTTTGTCTTGTGACAAAATGTAGTAAGGTGGCAGTGAGTTAAGAAATTTAGAAGTAGGGACCCCTCTTTTCCTAATCCTCACCTCCTAATTCATTTTTAATTAAAGAGCTATTCTTTATATATCTAAATATCTCCTTGGGTTCAGGACCATGCTCATTTTTGGCTCAGTGAGTAAAAGTGGGCATCTGCTTCACTTTCACTAGTAACAGTTGAGATACCCATAAAATTACTGTTGGGTATCTAGACATTTCCCTAGGTTAAATTAACACCTTGGCCCCCTTTTACTAACCTTTTTTTTAGTATTCATCTTTTATAGCAGTTAGATGGAGCAGGATATAGAGTGCCAGTTCTGGAGTTAGGAATTACCATCTTGCTGAGTTTAAATCTGACTTTCCATATATATGAGCTGTATGATCCTGGGCAAGTCATTTAACCCTGCTTGCCTCAGTTTCCTCATTCACAAAATGATCTGGAGAAGGACATGGCAAATTACTCCAAAATCATTGCCAAGAAAGCCCCGATTGGGGTCACAAAAAGTCAGACAAATCTGAACAACAATGTCAATAACAACAATAGTGCTCATCCCTTAATGGCATCTCTTTGCACGGGCTACCTCCTCCCTCATGCTTGGAATGGTCCTTCTTACTTTATCCTAGTGAAACCTCCAGCTCTCTTCTAAGGTCAGTTCATTTCCCACCTCCTTCAAAAGACCTTTCCTGATTCCCCCATTTGTTAGTGTCTGTTGCTTAATCACTATGTATTTGTTGTGCATGTGTATATGTATATGAGTATTCATATAAAGCTTAGAAATTTAAAGTTGAATGAGCAATTAAGAATGGTCAATCAATCAAGAAAACCTAGGCTCTATATTTAAACACACACACACACATATATTTCTTTCATATGTGCTTATTTTTCAGCATATGGTATCCATAATTATACATAAGCTACTTGAGGCCAGAGACTGAGTTATTTTTTCATTTATATCCTATATTGTATATTTTGTTTTGTATTTTCTAACACAGTGACTGAAACCTAGAAGACTTTTAATAAATGCTACAGTATTGATCATTCAGCATTAACCTACTATTTTTTTCCTCTGGTATTATGGAATTTAATCTTGCTGTAAGCTTCATTTACATAGGAAGACTAGTCAAATAATCATTGTACAGGAAAACAGAGGAGAATATATGTACTTTGCATCTGATAGAATATGCAGATATGTTGTCTGGAAAGGGGATACTTTAGACCAGTCATAATTGTGGTTTTTAATACCAATACAGTATATCCTCAGCCCTTCTGATCATAATCATTTTAGTTTTCTTCAGTTATTCTTGAAACTAACACATTTAATCTTCTAGGTAATGTACAACCAACACAATTAACCACATGGCTCTCACTCAATAAGGTCTATTTTCGGTTAGGCTAATGAAGACTCAAGAAGAAGGCAAATGCTTATAGCTAAGGATGATCTAACACTTAAGAAATCAGCAGCTGCTTCCCCCCCCCACCCCCCCACCCCCGCAGCCTTGTGGGGGTGGGATTTGCTAGCTCACCTTGGAGCACCCAGGTGAGCTGCACAGCAACATTAAATTAGTCCCTTTAATTCACCGAGTACCTTTGTTCCAGTGGAAGTGACCCAGTCCTGCTGAGATTTGAACTGGGAGCCCTTGGATGTAAAAGCTATATCTCTACAATTTAAAGATGAAGGAGAATTACCAATTACACAGATAAGTATTAGCCTTTTCAGTTTCCTTCTTAGGCTTACAATCATTAGGAGGCAAAGGACATCCCAGCATGTTGCTAAGTAGCATGTGCGCCCCAGCACTTTAGTCCACAAAAGTTCCTGTGCTAAAAGAAAATAAATTAGACTCAATTATTCCCAAGACTAGCAGTGTGGTGACAGAGCACCTCCTTGCATCCCTAAGGGGGAACTGGATGCTTTCAGAGCTGGCTTAAAGTAGAAGAGGTCTTATGTTTTTGCTTAGAGAAAGAAAGCTAAAAAAATGCCATTGGCTTAAGAGAAAATAAAGCCTAATGATTTTTAAAAATTGTTTTTGTTTTGAATTTTAAAGCAGCAACTTTAAGTGGGGAAAAAAAGAGATAGAACTCATCTAGCGCTTAAATACTCATTTTCAATCAATAAACTTTTATTAAGCACCTACTATGTGCCAGGCTATATGAAGGGCAGGTAATAGAAATGCATTTAGGGACATTATGAACTGCTTAATTTTTTTAGTGAAGGGAAGAAGAAAGAAGGAATGAGTTAGAAATCATTTTTGATTTTTTGTCATCTTTTGGAAATTAACTCTCAGAGATGGACATATCCAAAGATTCCTACTCTTTAAAGACCATTGCAGGGCTGGTCATGTAATCCATGCTAATGAGGAGTCTGAGGCTGGTTAATCACTTGAGTTGGAGATTTCTGAGCTTCTTAAATATAGTGAGCACTCGGGAGAAGGGAAGCCCTAGGCTGCATAAGGAGGGACAAACCCACACAGATCAGAAGCAGAGCATGAGTGGCCAATATACTTCTGGTGACAAGAGTGAGAAATAGAAAAGAAGAAATAGGAAGAGTGAAGGAGAGGGAGGAGAAGAGATAATAGTTGCAGGTTGCCTAGAGGTAGTAGAAAAGAGCATTTCTCTATTATATTATCATCAGAGTTACTTGTAGGGTTTGTAAAATGCTTTATATATAATTTGATCTGTGAAAAAGGTAGTTTTCATCCCCATTTTATTGATGAAGTAAGTGAGGCTGAAAGAAATTGAAATGACTTTTTTCAGTGTTACATAATTAGTAAGTGTCTGAGGCAGTGTCCTAGCTTAGATTTTTCTCACTTCATGCCTAGTGCTTTATTCACGGTACCATCCATTTGCAGATAGATACTTCAACTTTGAAAGGCCCAAAGGAACGTGTTAAATAGTTTTCTTGTTATGGTACAGTCATGTCCAATTCTTAATGACTCCGTTTGGGGTTTTCTTGGCAAAAATCCTAGAGTGGCTTGCTATTTCTTTCTATAGCTCATTTTACAGATGAAGAAATCGAGACAAGTAGGGTTAAATGATTATCTCAGGGTGACACAACTGGTAAGTGTCCGAGGCCAAATTTGAACTCTAGAAGATGAGTCTTTCTGTCTCCACACCCTCTATTCACTGTGCCACCTAGTTACAGTACTTGAAATAATTTAAATAAATAGTGATTACTAGTTGTTAAAAGTTGGTCCAATGATTTAGAACTGAAAAGGACTTTAGGGATCATAATAGTTCATGGCCTGGATTTTACTTAAGAAGTAGGAAAGCTCTGAAAAGATAGAATGATTTGTCTATGATCTACCTAAAGTCCGTATGGGTGCCAAGATTCCAACCAAACCCAGTGCTGCTCTCACTATACTGTCTCTGCTTCCTAAGATATCGATCGTTTTCTACCAGTTTTCTACCAATCATCTTTGCTGCATTACCTGGTCTTGTCACATGAAAAAAATTATTTGTTATATATCTTTGTATTTCTCATTGTTTCATGTCTCCCACTTATTCTTAAAATTCCCAAAATGTTTACTGAATTATTTACATAATTCTTATTTACTTATTTACATAACTTTTTTTACTGATTTTTAAAAAATATACTACCATTCTCACAATTGTAAATAACACACACACACACACACACACACACACACACACACATATATTCACAAAACCTTCCCAGTAATGATCTTCTCTATTCTTTGGTTTCTTGGCTTACATAAAAAACATATAAGCAAATAAAAATCTTCTAGGTTACTTCTGTGTTTTTTCTTTGTTGTTTTCTTCTTTGTTTTAGGTTCTTCTACTCATTTACTCTGTATATCTCCCTAATGCAACTGCCTCCATATGTTTATGGTTTCTGAGCTCTCCTGACTTGGGATATAGTAGAAATAGCATCAGCATGAAACTTAGACGATCTAAGTTCAAGTTTCCTTGAAATGAGATAACATGTCCCAATGAAATGCCATGCACCCAATGAAATAACCTGTAAAACACTATAAAATCTGAACTGGTTCCTAAATACCAGCTGTAATTATTACCCCCTTTTGAAATTAGTCAAATTGACATTAATCAAATTAGTCTAGGGAAAACCCAGCAATAATACTTCTACCTCAATTGTCTCATCTGTAAAATGAAGAGGTTGGACTAGAGGGCATTATTTTTGGTACCAGACTTATGACCATATTTTAAGTCTCTTGAGAGTTTAAAATTTATGCTTAAAATAAGGACATTTTGCTGGCATCTCATATTTCTTTGCTATTTAAAATGAACTAACATTGGTAGTACTTTTTAATTAAGTTTCTTCCCTCATTAAAATAGTAATCATAGACTAGAGGCTTAGTGACTAGAGGCTAATAACAATCTTAGCCACAACCATGATAATACCAGTTGGTATTTATATAATACCTTAAGGTTTGCAGATACTTTAGTATCTTATTTGAGTCTCACAACACCTATGAAGAGTCATGAATGAGAGCACATCTAAGCTAGCGCAAAAGAGTGGAGGGACAACTTACAGCCCTCTGTTTTAGGAATCTGGTATGAGGTCATTGTGTTTCTCTCACTAAGCAAGTCCACACTAGGTTTATTGCTCCAGTGGTCACTGCTAGTCTTATGACAAGCATGTAGTCTCAGTTAGAATTTGCCCTGCAAGCATAATGGATATACTTCACACACAGTACCTAGTAGAGTCCTTTACATGTGGTTGCCATAGAGATGGGGGCAAACTTATAAAAATTACCTCAACCAGAATAACAACAATAAGAAACATTAATTAAAAAAAAAAAGGAAGGCACTAGAATTAAGAGGGAAAGGGAAAAGGCTTCCTAGAGAAGATTTAATTTTAGTTAGGAAGCAACCAGGGAAACTAGTAATCAGAAATAAAGAGAGGGAACATTTCTAGAAATCAATTACAGTTTTGAAGACAAATTAGCCAGGTAATGTTAAAAATAGGACTTTTAAACAATTGATCATAGTTTAAAATTTAAATATATGACCAAATAGGGTATTTTGTTATTTTAATATATATAATATTATAATTAAAGTTCTATATGAATTAATGCATATTCACTTTTTAATATATTAATGTATCATTCAATTGTTTATTTATTATCATATTATATAATTTATTATATGATCATAAAATTATGTAATATATAATTATATAATAAAAATAAAAATATTTAATATATTAATGTATATTCACTTTTTGAAAAAAGACTAAAAAAGACAAAAATTCAGTGAGGGAGGTTACTATTCATCATTAATCAAGACAGTATCATAATTGCAGAAGGATTTTTTTTTTAAATTTTTAAATCCTTAACTTCTGTGTATTGGCTCCTAGGTGAAAGAGTGGTAAGGATGGGCAATGGGGGTCAAGTGACTTGCCCAGGGTCACACAGCTGGGAAGTGTCTGAGGCAGGATTTGAAGCTTGGACCTCTTGTCTCTAGGCCTGACTCTCAATCCACTGAACTACCCAGCTGCCCCCACCAGAAGGAATTTTTAAAAAGAATCTAATAGAATAACAATAGGTCAAGTGGAACACAATGATATTTACAAGTAGTTCCTTTTAAAAAGAAATTTCTAGATTGCATGTCAATTAATGGTCTGACTTACAGGTGGTGGTAGGGGTGCTCCCTCACCCAAACATATACACATGGATTACCCAAAATTTGAAGTATATTAAGCATGACTATCCATTCAAAATGCAATTTAGGAGCCTCTACTGAAATATTTCTTTTACTAGAAACCCAAAAGAGAAATTAGGTAAAAGCAAGGGATATTTATTTAAACTTAATAACAAGATAAATTGTGACTCAAAAAAACTCTTCCCAAACATATATAGGCATATACTTTCCCATGAATTATGACACTACTTATGTAAGTAGATAGATATAGTTTTAAATAGATATATGCTAACATATATGTTATACTATACATGTATAGTATTTGTATTAAGTACCTTTATTTTCCCCCCAGAGAGTCAAGAATTCATGATTATTAAACATTTACCAACTCCTATATTATTCTATAAACAGAGCTTGAGTTCAGTAGGAGTACTGTAGAAGGCTCAGGGGATGAAGTCAGAACCAAAATGGAGGCTTGGTGACTGAAAGTAATAACAATGATAAGAACAACAAATAATTGCCATTTATATATCTTGTTAAAGTTTGCAAAATACTTATATCCATTATCTCATTGGAGCCTAACAGCATCTCTACTCTTCAATGTCTTTGGATCTTCCCACTCTCCATTATCATCTGTTCCTCTTTGGCCATTCATCCTTTTCCCTCAGTAAATGACAAGAGGTCTATTATCTCTTTATCAAGATAGCCACTAGGCTATCCTTAGCTCTTTCAGATTACTGACTGCAGCCAGCCACCTCTATCTAATTAACTAAAGAAGGGCTCCAGAATTTTAAAGTGTGCATTTTGAACTCTCTACCTTTTTGCTGGACCCAGATTCTCTGATCTTTGTTTCTTATCTGGCTTGATTTTTTAAAAGTTCCTTTCAACTCTTATCCTATGCCTCCTGTTTAGACTGTGTTCTTTCAAATTATCTGAAGAGCTTCACAAGCCTGTTGGAGCTATAGTGACTTAAGTTCTGTTAAATTCCCTTAATTCCACTATAAAAGTAGTGACAAAAATAATCTTTATTATGAATTTAAATTCATATTGAATCAATATTCAATTCAATTCAATATATGGATTTCAGTCCAATTTCCATTGGAAAAAGAGTACCTCAGCCTCTATTTAAAAATTCAGCAGTGAAATACAAGGATCTAGGATAACTCCTAGGGACTCATGACTAAACAACCTATTTGCCATCATAGAAAAACTGCCCTGGGGCAAAAAGAACCACTGGCAACCTTTGTAGAACCTAATTTGTTCTGTATCCTGTCTTTACTGTAAAGTAGTACCAGTAACAAAATTTCTAGTCTCTCAGTGGTAGAAACTAGGTAACTAGACAAGAGGAAAAGAGGACTTTATTTATGTGGTGTGTGTGTGTGTGTGTTTTGTAGTCTTAGAGATTCTTTTCCAAGTCTAATTGAAATGAAATGACAAATGAAAAATATAAATATAAAAGAAACAAGTGTATCCTAAAGATCTTAGGAGGAAAAAAGATCTAAAAAGTCATGAAATGGAAAAAAAGAAGTTATATAATTAATAGTAATCTTGCAAAGTTTTCATTCTACAGCTGCCAGAATCTATAAAGAAAACTAATATATACAACATTTTTTCTTCTCAGAAACAAACCTGTATGAGTTTATTTTTTTCTTTACCTTTGTCCTATATCTTCAAGAAAAAGTATAATGATTTTTGCCATCTTCGGACTGGAAATGAAAGGCAGAAGGGGAATGGTCTCTGGGAAATTCAGTTAGCATTGTTAATTAAAAAATATTTTTTTAACATGTTGATACAATTTTTAATATTCATTTTCTGATATTTTGTGATCTATGTTCTCTCTGTCCCTCCCACTCCTCTCTGTTCCCCAAGGTAGCAGGTAATAGGATATAGATTTTATATGTATTATCATGCGATATATAATTCCGTATTCATTGTATTGCAAAAGAAGACACTAGAGAAAATTTCATTGAAGAAATAAAGTGAAGAATGGTGTACTGCAATCTCCATTCAGATTCTGTCAGTTCCTTTTATGATGGCAGATAGTCTCTTTCTTCATGAGTTTCTTAGAGTTGTCTTATATTCTTGTATTTCACTGTTGACTTTCTCAATGGATACTGAGGTATTTTTTTTCTTTTGAAATTGAACTGAAATTCATATTTTGAATTTCAATTGAATATTGATTCAATATAAATCTAAATTCATAAATAAGAATTATTTTTGTTACTGATTTTAACTTGTTGCTAGTTGGTTGACCCTAAATAATTTTAAAGATTTGCATCTAAAATCATTTATTTGATAGTGTTAGATGATAATGAGTCTGCTTGATATAAGATAAAGGTGAGACAAAAGGAAGGGCTACTACAGCAAGGTAGAAAAATGAGGACTCTAGTAGGTTTTAGACTTCTAATGATTCCTAATGTGTCCCTACACCCAAGGAGCTTATGGGCAATGATGAGGAGGATGTTTTACTCAAAGCAAACAAACATTAAATCATAAGTATGTGTATACACATATCAACACAAATACACAGATGTAAATAATAAGAGGGTAAGTGCTAACAGCTGGTTCTTCCTGAGCCCTACATTGATTTTAAATAGAAAGAGTATGTTGAAGGAGGGTTTGAAAGTGGGGAGGGAAGAGATGAAATATTTCTAACGTGGGAATAGGGTCAGGAGATGTAATCTTGTCCATGGGAAACAAACTAAGGGGTCAGTTTGACCAATGATAACATTTATATAACACTTTAAGATTTATAAACCATTTTACAATATCATCTCATTTTATCCTCATGACAACCTTGGGAAGTATCATTCCCATTTTTCAGATAAACAAACTAAAACAGAGATTAATTGCCTTGTCTCAGGACTGTTATTTAAAGGATGGCAGCATGGAATCCCTGCAAAAGACAGGGTCAGCCTCACCCAAAGTTCTCCAGGGGTGTCCTGTATTTTGCAGGGATTCCATGCTGCCATCCTTTACATAACAGGACACACAGCTAGTATATAAGGCACAGTTTGAACTCAAGATCTCCTGCCTTTCCTTTCATTGTTTTACTCACCAAATAGAGAGTTTGTAAAAGATAATAATAGGAAAGGATTAAGGAAATAGATAGCAGACAGATTGTGAGAGGTTTTGAATGTGAGACTAAAAATGTATTTTATCTTGGAGACAATAGACAACTTGGAGACAGCAACAATAGACAATAGACAAATCTACAAATAGTAGAGGATTTTTGAACTGCTTATTGGGGTCTGGAGTAAAGTTGGAGAAGCATGGTCTGATACAGTTTTGAATAATAGATCAGCTGTGTGTAGAGGAGAGATTGGTGAATAGAGAAAATGAAGGCAGAGACCCACATCCTATTATATCTGGACTTTTGAAAGGGCCCCCTAATTCTTCTCTGCCTTCATTTTCTCTACCAATAATGGCCCCAAATCCCTCAGCTCATATCCACAACACTGCTCTAAGTACTAACATGCTTGATGTCGTGTATCTGTCTCTCAAAGATGACAGTTAAAAGTTACTGTGTCGCTTTGAGACAAGATCATAGTGAAAACATGAACAAATTTTATTATTGTCTCTGATTTCCTGCATAATACTAAAGCTGTTTTCAGATACAGTGCAGAGGATATATCCATCAATATTTCTCTGAACCATTATTTCATCAGAATGGATGATCTTTTTAATATACAGATTGCAATATAATCTTTCCATGCCTGAACACATGATTTAATGAGTTTCTATGACTTCTCTCCATTCCTCAAATTGGTGGCCAATGCTCTGACAATAAGCCTTCTCAAACTGAACACCTCTACTACTGAGTCGCTCAAAAATATTGATCTCATGGTACTTTGATGAGAACACTTATTAGGTGTGTGATCCTGTTATAGGGGTGTAAATGGTGAACTCCTTGGTTCAGGAAGGAAACCTTTCTCAAGAATGAGAGGACTCCAAACTTAGCTTAAAAGTAAAAAGAGATTTATTAGTAAGATAGGATTAATGACCAGCAAGACAGCATGAGTGGAACAACCCTGGGGGGTTGCCCACCAAGACATGGCACAGCAGCATGAGTGTAGCAACTATGGGGGGGGTTGCCCCCTGGATGCCCCAGTTCAGGGGTTTTTGTATTCTTTACAAGAGTGTGGATGTATCTCATACTCAGGTATTAGGTGGGTGGAGGCTCTTCCTGAGATCTTCAGGGTTTAGGCTATCAAGGTGTGGCCTGCTCTTTGTCTGACTCAATCTAAAGGATGTCCAAAGATAATGGTCTTTGCCTCAGGAGTCACCAGGACAGGAAGGGGGAAGGGAATTTCCCTGTTCACAGCCTCCCTGAGTTAAGGGGTACAGGGTCCCTGCCATCTCTGCACAATGCCCATGTCAATCTTGGGCAAGTCACTTAATCTTGTTTCAGTTTCTTCATCTGTAAAATGAGCTGGAAAAGGACATTTCAAATCATTCCAATATCTTGGCGAAGAAAACCCCAAATGGGGTCAGATATGACTGAAACAACTGAACAAAAATATACCTGTAATAGAAGGCCTTTCTAGTTTGGTAAGCTCTGCAAAAAATACACAAACACACACACACACAATCTATTTTACCCAATTTTTTTGTTCGTTTGTTTTGGTTTTTTTTTTTTTTTTTTTTTTGCTGAGAAAAGTGAATCCCAGAGAGACGAAATCATTTGCCAAATTGTCACATAGATATAAAATAGTAGAGTCAGAAATCAATCATAGCATCTTTGGTCTAAAAGAGTAGTTGGTATTTATATAAGGATTTTAGTTTTTACAAAGTGCTTTTTTCAGAATAATCCCATCAAGTAGGCAGTAGAAGCATTACTCTTCTCATTTTAAAGATGAGGAAACAGGTTTGGAGAGCTTAGCTAATGTGTCCAGTTTATGGAGTTACCAAGTATTATGGGTCTGGGATTTGAACCCAATTTTTCTACTACTAAGACCAAAACCCTTTCCATTATACAGACCCTTATTGTTGGGACATCAGTAGGGAAGATTATATGAATATCCTATCTCTCTCTCTCTCTCTCTCTCTCTCTCTCTCTCTCTCTCTCTCTCTCTCTCTCTATATATATATATATATATATATATATATATATATATATATATATATATATTCAGGGCATTTGAATGATATATAAAGGAGAGAAGTTAGACACGAAACTTCATTTTTATAGGGAACTCTCATTCAGGAAATCTTCTTGCCAATATAATTTTGCATAGTTGCTTGGGTCACTGAAATGTTAAGTGACTTGTCTAAAATCACAGATAGGATTAGGAGTTGAACTCAGGACTTTCTGATGCCAGCCAGGGCCAGTGTACTATCCACTACATATGTGGTACTCATAATTTTTGGTATCAGGATCCCTTGAACTTAAAAGTTATTGAGTACTTCCAAACAAAAATATTTTGTTTATATGAGATTGCTATCAAAATTGCCATATTGGAAATTAAAATGAAAAAAAATCCATCCTTTCTTCCTCCCTTTCTCCTTCCCTCCCTCCCTCTTTTCCTCCTTCCCTCCCTCCCTCCCTCCCTCCCTTCCTTTCCTTCCTTTCCTNTCCTTCCTTCCTTCCTTCCTTCCTTCCTTCCTTTCGAAGAAAATTAAGTGTTCTATAAGCTGGTTTGTGATTCTGATTCTTAGGAGATATACTCTATCCCAATTTACTAGGAACACATGTTCACTTTATGTGTAAGTATCTGAATTGAGAAGCTTATATACTCTTATGATGGAAAAACTTGGATATGAGTCAGTTGGCAAAAGGAAGCAGCTCAGCAGTGCTGCCACCTACTGCTGCAAACACTTGTGAACACTGTCAGGCTTTCCCTTTTCCCCCCTAAGTACAGAATTTAAAGATTTGAATACCTGATTTTATGTAGTCCAAAAAACAGCTGATTAGATGGGCTATAGAAATAACTTCTCTGGCCAGCTGGTAGGAAATCATTAGGAGAGGACCACTGGGGAATTACAGCCTGATTGCAGGCTATAGTGGAAGGATTGAACTAGAGAATTCTGAATTTAGTGTTTTACATGAAAGCTTTACTTAGGAGTAAAAGTGGGGTGGGACATGAAAGGAACCCTCACCATCAAATTCTATGTTGATATCAAATGACAATTTCACGTATGTTGTGTTAGGAAGTCTTTTGATGACAACTTAGACATGAGAATTAAAATATATGAGAGTATATTAAGAAAAGATACTAAAAGGGGATTTAGAATAATGTGACTGAGCATAGAGTCCATTTTTTGCATCTTTAAACAGAGAAAGATCAATGGTTTGTGTGTGTGGAAAATAGCTCTTAGAATTAAAAAGAGAATCTTTCCCACTTCCCCCCAAGGAAATTCTTTTATAACTAGCCAGCAGATACTGAGAGCATTCTCCCATTCCCCATCTTGGGCACCCGCCTGACTGCCCGCCAACAAGTGACTTAAACAAGTGAGGAAAACAGAGCAGCCTTGCTGGCTGAATCTGACAAGCCAAATGAGAGTTGGCCACAGTATTTGTTTGCCTAATAGGAAAAGTGATTACCTTCACTTGTTATCCCAAGAAGGCTAATGGAGCCCTCATGGGCCCTCCTAGCCAGACAGGAAACAACATCAATTTCAATGATCACAATTAAAACAGGAGGTAGGCGAGTGATAAATTCCAAATGAAACTAATAATCCCTTGACTGGCATCCTTTGTTGACTTTCTCCTGTGTTTTTTTGCTTTTAAATTCGTCTTCCTTGTTTTGAATCATACAGAGTGTTATAAAGACTTTGAATATACAGGGAGATGCAGTGGGGAGAGGGCAGATACATTGGTTCTTAGAGAATAATGCTAATAGTCTCGCTTAATCACTTGAATTTTGTACCTAATTTTCCAAATTCTAGTTTTTAAAAAGTGCCCTCAGAGGTATGGAAAATGAAGTGTGAAAATACTTGGATTTAGGCTAAAATGGATTTTCAACTTTGTCATTTAAAATGTAACTACAGGATTCCAAAATGTGAAGCCTCCTGAGCCTCCATTCATAAGCTCACAGAAATGCCAGTGCCACAGTCAATGTTGTGTCCCAGAAAGGGAATTAAAGACAGTCCTTTCCCAAATGCATGCGGTAATTATTTTTAAATGAAGACATAGTAACGCAACTAGAACAGACTGGTACTAAGCATAAGATTCAAAAAATATCTCTGAAATATCCCATCACAAGCTGAAAATGGATCCAGGTTTGGTGAAATAGAATGGTGAGATATGTTGGTGAAACACTGTTAAGAACAGAGGCATAGGGGTTAGAGCATTGCCACAGTGTGAATATAGCCACCCACCTTCCTCTCACCCCCTATCCTGCCTAGGAGCAGAACTGCAAATAGGGATTATTTTTGTGCTTGCTGGAAATTCTGTTAATCAAGTTCTACCCTCCCTTACAGTAAGGATTTCTCTTGTCCAGGATTTGTGAGGATCTGATTTCAAATCTGACTTAAGACACTAGTTATGTGACTCTGGGCAAGTCACCCTGTTTACCTCAGTTTCCTCCTCTGTAAAATGAGTTGGAAAAGGGCATGGCAAACCAATCTAGTATCTTTGCAAAGAAAACCCTAAATGGGATCACAAAGAGTAGGGCATGTCTAAATGACTAAATAGCAAGAAGGGAGAAGCCCCTATCCGCTTATAGTAGTAAAAGTTATGCCAAGGAATTTAAATAGGATTTTTGTAAAAATTTAACCACAGAGTTTATTGAATTGCTTCTATATGTAGACAGGCAGTGTGATACAGTATATGGATAGATTTTGAATCAGGGGCCTTGGGTTCAATTTCCATTTACAATTTGTTACTTCTGTGAACTTGGGTAAGTCACTTATCCCTAGACCAGTGATTCCCAAAGTGGGCGCCACTGCCCCCTGGTGGGTGCTGCAGCGATCCAGGAAGGCAGTGATGGCCACAGGTGCATTTATCTTTCCTATTAATTACTATTAAAATTAATTTCCAGGGGACGGTAGGCCAAAAAAGTTTGGGAACCACTGCTCTAGATCTTACATTTGTATGTAAGCCTTACATATTTATCTGTAAAGAGAGGTTTACATATATATGTAAGGCTTACTATATATATAAAGAGAGAGAGAGAGAGAGAGAGAGAGAGAGAGAGAGAGACATTGAGAAAGAGACAGAGAAAGAAGTTTACTAGTTGACTTCCAAGAACCCATTATGCTCTATGATTTTGATAATGCATTCAAGGAATGCCTGATTCTCATACTATATGCAGGAAATATATAAGGCAGTCCTCTGGATTTAGAAGGCATTTAATAAATAAATGTCTGTCTAACTGAATTCAACAATCATTCAAAATTTATATGAGCTTTTCAAAATTCAATAGTATTTCTAGTCCGTTTGCTCTAAGCAATACTATTATATTGTATGAAATGGGATACACAGGTACATTAAGGCAGGTAAACAGCTCTCTGGAAAACAGAGAATGAACAGATGGTTTAGTTGCCATTGACGCATTTTTAATGTTGGCTGATACAGAATAAAATGTTCCTGCTATCTTGGGAGCCACGTCCATTTCCAGGCTATATCCAAGTGAATGTTATAATGCCAGTGATTTATCTTGGTCTTCAAGTGCTATAATGCTATGTCCTGGGTGTGCTTATAGGAAAGAATCTGGATTCCTTTTTTGTCTTAAGTGCCAGCTGCTTATTTATGTGTAAAATCTGAGTGTTTCACCTGGAAATGAAAATCCTCATAGAATATAACAAGAAGAAAGGAGGAGATCCCGTCCCTATTAGTTTTATTTAATCAGAAACTGACTTAAAAAAATAATTTCAGTTACTTTTGTAAATCACTATTAAGGTGACAGGAGCATCTAGGTTTCTTAGTAGATAGAGTACCAGGTCTGGAATCAGGAAGACCGGGGTTCAAATCTTGCACACATTCTAGCAATGTGACCTTTGTCAAGTCAATTAACTCCAATTGCCTAGTCTGTGTTAGCAAAGGCATGGCATGCATGACCTGGTGGCACAGAGGGACCTGCTCTTTTCCCCCTCTCCATAGCACCTGAGGATATTTTTTGCATGCCCTGTCCCTTTGTCTAGCTGGCCAATTCAAGCACTTCCTCCCTCCACTTTCTGGGGTAATGTGGAGTGGGCTCCCAGACAGTTGAAGTTGCAGTTTGGGCACATGATCTTGAAAAGGTTCACCAACGCTAGCATATCCCTTATCCCTTTCCTGCCTTAGAACTGATTCTAAAATCAATTCGAAGACAAAAGGTAAGGGTTTTTTAAAAAGTGATAGAAGAATATTAGAATAAAGAAGTACACTTGGGAATATATGTAAGAGCTATAAACAGTAACGTTTAAGATTTTTAGGAACTAGGAGAGAAAAAAAATAACAATGCCTCAGTCTCAGTCACCTATATTTTGACAGAACTTAAGACTCATTTCCTACTAAAAGTATAATGCTGATTTTTTTTTAATTTTTAATTTTTAGAAAAATTTTCCATGGTTACATAATTCATGTTTTTACTTTACCCTTCACCCCCTCAACCTCCATCCCCAACCCCCACCCCAACCCTCGTAGCTAACTCGCATTTCTACTGTTTTAACATGTGTAGTCAGTCAAGACTTACACATATTATTGATAGTTAGATTGGTGTGGTCTTTTTGGGTCTACATCCCCAATCATGTCCTCATCAACCCAAGTGTTCAAGCAGTTGTTTTTCTTCTGTGTTTCCACTCCTGTAGTTCTTCCTCTGAATGTGGATGACATTCTTTTCCATAAATCCCTCAGAATTGTCTTGGGTCATTGCATTGCTGCTAGTACAGATGCTCTTTGTGGTGGCAAAAAACTGGAAAGCAAGGGTATGTCCTTCAATTGGGGAATGGCTGAAGAAATTGTGGTATATGCCGGTGATGGAATACTATTGTGCTCAAAGGAATAATAAACTGGAGGGATTCCATGTGAACTGGAAAGACCTCCAGGAATTGATGCAGAGTGAAAGGAGCAGAGCCAGAAGAATGTTGTACACAGAGACCAATACACTGTGGTAAAATAGAATATAATGCTGAATTTAGAGTCATCAGAGGCCTCGATTTTAATCCAATTTCATACTTTTACTAACTGTCTGATCCTGGGTAAGTGATTTAACTCTTTTGAGGCTAAATTTGCTCATCTATATGATTGATTCCTCCTAGAAATGGACCAAAATGACATCACCAGTGACATTTTTTTTATTCATGTGTAAATTAAATTGATTTTACAATTTCACAAAGTCTTTGACCTCACTCTTTCTTATGGCCTAGTGCTAGGGAAGACCAGCTCATCTATATAATAGAAATGAGAATACTTTATCTCTAAGACCTCATTCATAGCAATCTTAGGATACTCAAATGGGCTAAAGTTTGTAATAATGATAGGTAAATATTTCATCTCTTTAATTATGAGTGAGAAATTGAAAGCACTGGTGATTTTATACCCCACTTTTTATGTTGAAAAATTGTCCTCTAGTCTTGTAACTTGTTTCTTTTCCATTACTTGTCAGTCCAGTAGGACACAATTGAATCATTTCTTTATTCACTATTGGCAACATTGTCTGGTACCTTGAATGAACAGGTGTACATGCCAATTAATAACCTTATTTGACAGTTAGTCATTGGAGAGCTAGGCTACAAATCTTTTCCTGACAATTCAGAGTTTAGTAAATGGAGCTACAAGATCACTTATAGGCATTTAAAGTAGCTAAATCAGGGGGTGGGTAAGATAGTGAGTGTTTAAAATATGCTTCCAATTCTTTATCCTGAAGAGATATAAAAATAGAAAAGTCAGGGGGAGATTTAACTTAACCCATCTTTTGAAATTTCACATTTCTCAATTGACTGAAATGCCATATCAAATACAACTACTTGACGCATTCAATTCAACAATATAAAGTGGAACTGTTTTAGGAATTGAATTTTTTTAATTTTAAAATTTTTATTTCCTTAGTTAATTTAGAACATTTTTCCATGGTTATAGGATTCATGTTCTATCCCTCCCCTCCTCCCACCCTCTCCCATAGCCGACGCACAATTCCACTGGGTTTTACATGTGTCATTGGTCAATACCTATTTCCATATTATTGATAATTGGGCTAGGGTGCTCATTTTGAGTCAGTAGTACTAATTATATCCCTATCCTCCCATGTGATCAGTCAATTGTTGTTCTTCTATGTTTCTTTTCCCACAGTTCTTCCTCTGAATGTGGATAGTGTTCTTTCTCATAAATCCCTCAGAATTGTCCTGGATCAATGCATTGTTGCTTGTAGAGAAATCCATTACATTCTATTTTACCACAGGGTATCTGTCTCTGTGTATAATGTTCTCCTGGTTCTACTCCTTTCACTCTGCAGGGAATTGAATTTTTTTTTAAAGGAAAAAAAGTCCCTGTCCTCAAAGAGCTTATGTTGTAATAAGAGGCTACAGCAGCTACACAGCAAGTGCAATGTATGATAGGAAATGATAAAATCTAGGAAAACATCAAAGTCTAGGGAAATTGAAGATGGGAAAAGAAACAAACAACTATAAAGATCAGGGAAGTCTTGAAAGAGGGAGTAGCAGCTGAGCAAAGCTTCAAGGAAAGAGAAAGTATCCTCAGGTTAAGAAGAGATGGAAAGGAATTCAAGTCATGAAGTATGGTATGGCTTATCCAGTATAAAGAACTGCTAGCAATCCAGTTTGGCTAGAATATAGAATCTAAGGGAATATCGTGAGCTGAGAGTGGAAAGGCAAAGGCCAGATCATGAGGACATATTAGAGCATATAACAAATGACTGATATAAAATTTTAACTTGTTTAATTTCCTCAATGTATATCACTGTCTACCAATGTGATCTGCGGATGCCATTATTATCTTCTCTATATTGAAAAGTTGATATCCATCACATAACACAAAACCCACAAAGTAAATGTGCTTAAGTATAATAAGTATATCTGAGTATATTTGCTCAAGCAGTTTTATTTGACCAAAACTGGATCAAAATAGATAAGTTGGGGGGCAGCTGGGTAGCTCAGTGGAGTGAGAGTCAGGCCTAGAGACAGGAGGTCCTAGGTTCAAATCCGGCCTCAGCCATTTCCCAGCTGTGTGACTCTGGGCAAGTCACTTGACCCCCATTGCCCACCCTTACCAATCTTCCACCTATGAGACAATACACCAAAGTACAAGGGTTAAAAAAAAATAGATAAGTTGGTAAAGTATTCCTAAAGACTTGATCATGGGATTGGGCATCTACAATTGCTTTGCTTATAAGTAACTATTAGCTAATGACTTCCTTTGCATATATAAATTTGATATAGTGAAGGGCACCAGAGATTAGAATTCTTAGAATTTAGCTTTCAGAGTCATTCCAATAAGAAGTTACCTAATAAAATGGCAAGAAATAAAGTAAATTTAGATATTTTCTTTACAAAAAACATCATTATATGGTATAGTGGTTTGAATACAGGCTTAGGAGTCCAGACATTCTGACTTCTGTGAAAAGTCTTTGTCCTGGGCAATTAGTAGTTACTGACCTACATTGGTAGGAGTTTCTTCACTAAGAATCTCACTCTAAATACATATATGGATAAAGGAAAACAAAGAATTTCTAAATATAATACCAATTTCAGGGAGAAGAGGTGAATTTTATTATAAGAGAACTATGTTATACTAATCTTTTTACTCAAAGGTATGCTAATAAATGTTTACCAATTATCTCTCTGGGGTGAAAAATTACACATGACACACTTTTAAGTTTAATCTGTATTAATAACATCTTCTCAATTACTTTTCTCAAAGTAAGTAAACAATAAAACCATAATTCAAATAATGGTTTGTACCATTTGCCAATTTCTAAGGTTCACACTGAAAATTTAACAAGGGGCTTCTGGTTCCAACTGGCTCACTACAACCCTATTTTGATTCTACTTGATTGCCTCTCACCTGGACTTTACAATAGTATTCTTTTTAAAAAATTTTTAAACTTTTACCTTGATTTGGAATCAATACTGTTCCAAGGAAGAAGATTGGTAAAGGTTAGGCAATGAGGATTAAGTGACTTGCCCAGGGTCACACAGCTAGAAAGTGTCTGAGCACCCAGGACCTCCCATCTCTGGGACTGACTCTCAATCCACTGAGCCACCTAGCTGCCCCAAATAACATTCTAACTGCTAAAATAACCTACTGAAAGCAGAGGTCTGATCATGTCAGCCCATCTTGACTTGAGCCTAACATGCCCAAGCACCTTCAGAAGTGAGTTATCATATCTAGAAATAGGATTCTAATATTTTGTTTGTCTTGGATCTGGTGAACCCCATGGACTCCTCAGGATAATGTTTTAAATGAAAAAAAAATGAATACAGAGGATTATGAGAAACTACTTATCAAAAAGTAGTTCTTATATACATATGTACATGCACATAAATATTATGTGTATATGTAGTATAAGTTTAGACATATGTAAATGAGAATTTTTGAGAATTCCTGCTGTTGAATAAGAAGTAAAATCCTCAGCCTCATATTTCAGGCCCCTAAAATCAACTCTGTAAGGTTTCTCCATGCCTATTTCACATTATTCTCATTCATGCATTGCCGATGTAACCAAAATAGACCATGAGATGTACCCTGGATATGACATTCCCTCTCCTTCCTCCTTGCCTCTGTATATACTCTTCCCACGTGCCAAGAATGGACTTCTTTCTTAATCTTTAGAGTTTTTCATGGCTTGGCTCAGGTTCCAGATCCTCTGAAGAGACTTTGTCTTCATTTTTGAAGCTAGAAGTCACAAGACTAAATTCTTGCTTCTTTCAAGCTTTCACCAACTCTGCCTCTTACTCTGATGAGGAGCACTGAGTAATATTCCTCACTGAAGAGAGTCTAATGCAAAATAGCTCTACACTGGAGGTGTATTTGAGATTTTCTACAGATCCTTTCCTATTGAGGATTATTAGCTCACTTTTAATCTTTAGTCATAACATAGACAAAGTATATATATAGATAAAAATGACTACATAAATAATATAATCTTGGAGTAAAAATATGTGTATCATCTGTCAAGATTTATCTGTCCTCCTCAGTCAGTGTCATGTCTTATGCATTAATCAATGAAAATATTTTCAACTATAAAGAACTTTTTTATAGTCAGAATGATGTTGGGACAGATCAGATTGTATTTTATAGACTATGTAGGAGAGATGGAGTTTAGCACAAGGGACTAGAAATAGAAAAGGAGAATGAAATAGGCACACATATATACACATATATAACTGTGTGTATATGTAAATATATGTATTGTTAATATCTAGCTATCCATCATTTATCCATTTATCTATTCATCTATCCACCTATCCATCCATCTGTCCATCTGTCTGTCCACCTTTCTATTACATAATATAAAAATGTAACTGTGCCTGCCCTTAAGAAGCTGACATTGTACTCAAGGTAATACACCATATGCACAAAGTATAACAAAGAAAGCAGAGCAGGAGATGAAGGAGAGATCAGATCAAGTCAACTAAGAAAAGCTGACAATTGGATGATCTGGGAAGCCAGCTAGGTGGCACAGTAGATAAAGTGCCATACTTGGAGTCAAGAAGATCTGAGTTCAAATCTTACCTCAGAAACTAGCTAGCTGTGTGACCTTGGGCTCCTGTTTGCCTTAGTAGCTTCATCTATAAAGTGAGGTGGAGAAGGAAATGGCAAACCACTACAGTGTCTTTGCCAAGTCAGACACAACTGAAACAACTGAACAACAAAAAAACAGAGGTGGTAGTTTCTAAGTTGAACTTGGAAGAGAAAAAATAATTCCAAAAGGTTGCAATAAGTCAGGGAGTATATTCCAGCATATTATTTGGTCATATTTGAACTCAGATCTTTCTGACCCCAAGGAAAATGTTCCATACCTGCAATATATATTCCTTATCCACTTCTTTCATGACCAAATCAGTCTTCTCATCAAGAAAGATCAGTTTGCCCAAGAAGTGACAGCCTCTAATTGATCAGTCCTTCCCAGGATCTCTCTCTTTTTTTTTTTTAAGGAAAATACATAGGCAAGCCATGTTCATTTCTTTTTGGGAGCCTCACCTGAGTTTCTGAATTTCTTTCTCAACTATATGGGTATATGGGTACCTTCCCCTTCCTTCCATATGAACTTCTTTTCTATGTATTGTCTTCCCTTTTTAGAGTGGAAGCTCCTTGAGGAAAAGTCATCTTTCTTTTTGCTTGTGTTTCTATTCCCAATGCTTAGTGTAGTGCCTGGCACATAGTAGGCATTCATTTCATAAAATTATCTTTGATTTGATAGTAATTAATCCAGATTGGATTCAGAAAGAGTTTTTTCTAATTACTGAGAACTAAGAGAGTTTTAAAAAGTATCCTCCCTAATGACTTTTTTTGGGGTTGTGAATACAGTTTTATTTCACACATGTCCCCAAATCTTCTGCCACAATAAGCCAAATCTTCCTTTTAATTATCTTATTTTCCTCACCAATAAACAAGCAGTCCCTAATTAATTTTAAGCATTTTCTGCCAGAAAGATATATTTTGTTTCTTTACAAATGCTTCTTAATAATGGTAGGAAAAATGGTATATGTGCTTTGGTCACCTTACAAACCTTCTTATGTTCTTTTCTTAGATTTTGCCTAGTATATTAATTCAACTGAAATAACACATTTTGTAACTGTGATTTTTGAAAGCCAAGGTCAACTAGTATAGAATTATGTTGACCTTTTTCTGGCAGGTAAGCTTTAAGAATAGTTTAAGTTTCTAGCCAACATGAGGAAGAAGTTTCTAAAAATTAGGCTATTTAAAAAGGGAATGGCCTGCCTCTTAAGATAAAGAATTCTCCATCACTGGAAGATTTTAAACATTAAGAATATAGGTCTTTAGCAGTGATGTTACATAGGGAATTTCTCAGTTGGGTAGTTTATACAGTTTAGACTGAATGTTTTGAAATTTTAGTTTCTTATTTGTTTTAAATTTACATATCAAATATAATTGTAGTACAAATATCTCAGTCTTTGTTTCTCTTCCCAAAGATTTCCATATGTTATTATAAATTTATTGTTGAACAAAGGATAGAGAAGGCAATCCGTTGACCCAGAGATATTCTGGACCCAGCTCCAGATTGCTGTGTTTTCATCATGAATTTGGCAGGATGATTGAAAAATTTCCATTGTGAGCATTTACTCCTAAGAATTTGATAAGCACTATAAAGCAGGGTTGGGTGGGGTTTTTTGGTCTTATTGATTGTCTAGACTTAAGCAAATGATGTAGAACATGTTAATTATGAAAATTAAGTTTAAAAGTATTTTGTGAGCACAGTTTTTGATGGGAGAGGAAACTGTTAAGCAAATGCCAACAAGCTTTAATTTAACCTCAGGTGGAAACCGAAACTCTTACATTTGAGAGTCTCATAGTAGGTCATCTTAAAAATCCCTTATAATTTTAGGATTTCATGAAGCTATTGCACAGTATTTATTTCCAAGTAGGCTATTCAGTCTCCTAAGATGTTCAAGTATTCCCTCTTCCCTAACAAATAAAAAGAGCTTTATTCTTCCCATTTCCAACTTAAAGTGGCAAGTTTTAAATTATGGTGAAATGACAAAATATTACACATTAATTCTCCATTCCTTTTTTTATCTACTTCCCCATTTCACATACGTAAGAAATAAGGTTACCAATATGGTAAAGATTTCTATTTAAAATAGTCTACTGATTTCTTAGGTCAAAAAGCTACAGTTTTATCTGTATAACTTTCCCTTAACATTTTAATTTAAAGTTTGAAGAGCCTTAAAATTTCTGACAATGAATTTCTCATTTGCATAAGAGAATAATATACCGAAACAAGAAATAAGTTTCGATTGGAGTACATGGAAAACTTGAATATGCTATAGCTTTGAATAGATGCCATTGATCTGTCTTATGAAGGTGCTGGCCTTGAGCATAGTCTTCGTGTTTCTAAACACGAGAATTTAATATGTATTGCAAAACATTCTCTTCCTCTCTGTGACTAAATTAAAAGAAAGAGCAATTATGTATTAACAGAATTAATTTTTTTGGCCAAAAATGTTATTTCTACCAGAATATAACTGTAGGAAAAAAGTACTCAGTTTTAATTTCATAGCTTTGCATAAGATTGTGTTTATGGTGCCATTATCCACAAAAGCCTTCCATAGGGTATTTTTCTCTTGTAATTAAAACAGTGGGAATTAATGACAGACTGTGGAAGCTTGCTGTTTTTGTAATAATGAATTGAACTACTTTGAATGGGTAAAAAATGTTAATACAGTGATTATTTCAGACTGAGCTAAGTCATGTCATAGAAGATAAAAGCATTAAATTTGCATTAGGCTATTTTTTTATGGAACAGAATACAGTGAAACTGGATAAAGGTAGTCCAACTTTGCCATACATTAATATAATTGTAGAGCAATATAAAAGTTGGGCTTGAAATAAAGTGGTACTGACAGTAAAACCACCCTACTGATCTTTGTAATGCAAAGCCATTGGCTTAATAAAATCCTTCTATTCTCTTTGTACATTTTTTTTCTTTTTTCAATCCATTCTCTTTCACTATTTTTAGAGATTTTTATTCTTTTTGTCACTGTTGAGGGTAGATAGAGCTTTTCATTAAAACTTTGCTTACCAGGAAAGTAAAACATTCCTTATAGACTTCTGAATTGTTTGGTCTAGAAGAACTAAAAGTAGTGGGAGGAGTGATCTTGCCAACAATAACGTAGGAAAATTCTTATGAAATCAAATTGTTATGAAAATCATATACTAAGACACATAAAGAAAAATGTTCTTGTTCATAATAAAGTACACCAACTTACTCAGCATGGATTCTAGTAGGATTTATACCTTTTATGGTCTTATACCTGTGTCTGAAACTTTTAGACCTGAATGTTAAGCTTGTAATCTTATTAAAGTTTTAAAAATAAGATACACAAGTAAATTTATTTTATGTCTAAAAAGCAGTAAGTTTAAGACAACAATTGCCTGATATTATTTGTAGTAGCAAAAAGCCATTCAGTAACATTCAGAAGCAATGTGGGAAAGAGTAGAAAAAATGTTGAAGTTTGAATCAGAGGAACTAGGTTCAAATCTCAGCTCAAAACTTATTTCCTATGAAGTCAAATCAGCAAGCATTTAGCAAGAGTTTGAATATGCTCAGCACTTTAAGTGCTGGGAAACAAATGTAAGTAAAAAAGAAAGACCATTCCTGCCCTTGAGGGATGTATTTGCAACACTCAGAAAGTCCCCCAAAATTTTGAACTTGCTCAGCTTCCTCTACTCTCGTTAATTCACATATTAAGGGGCAACCTTAGAATGAGTGGTTAGATGGTAAATTAGGACATGCCCTGAGGTGAGATAATGGAAGGAAAACTTAAACCCTGAACCTAAGAGAGTAAAGAAGGTTTATTACATGATAATCTGTATAGCTGACAGAAGCCTTAGGATGGCAAAGAGGCTACAAACCTTCATGTCTACATCCAGATTTGGGTGCAATTTCTAAATATAGTTCCCCAACTTTCCCCTTTTTTAAAGGAAACAAAAAGAAATCCCTGGTGATGTGTGTAAATGTTGCTCCATCACCTTGGAAGAGGGAAGGTGAAGGGTCCCCATGGTGTCTGTTGGGGAACCAAGATGTTGCCTGATCCTCTGTTACCAGACCTTTGCTTTGGGATCTTTGAGTATTTTAATCACTTTAAGGGGAAAAGGATGGATATAGGTACGTGGGAAGAGAATCTTAACTCATCCCATGATTGACTTTGAGCTGATTCTCATAGAGAGAAAAACCAAGTCTTCATGACCTTGACCAATCTCTGAAAAATTATCCCCTGTACATGTGACCAGATACTGATACAAAGAAGAAAAATGCTAAGTTTGTTAATGGCCTGATTTTCCAATTTGATATAAAACTCTCAGAGGCACTATGAAGAATGCTTTAGGTATATTCCCTCAGGATGTGTTAAAGATGTAAGCCCCACTTCAAGAAATAACCCAAAATTTCCTGATGCTAGAATAAATGCTAACAGAAGTCCCTTTATATATACACATATATTCTATATATAAAAATAATAATAAATGGGAAATAATTAACAGAGGGAAGGTAGTAGGATTCCCTCTATTAATTATTTCCCATTTATTAAGAGTTGGGAAAGGCTTCCTATAAAAAAAATGGAATTTTAGCTGATACTGAAAGGAAGCCAGGGAATATAATTTAAATAGCTAGAAATGAGCAAGAAAGAATTCCAAGTTCAGATAATGGCCATACAGGATTCTTGGAAGTTTAGAGATATAAAGTCTTAGTTGTGGAACAGCCAATGAGGCCAGTGTCCCTGATTCAGACTATGTGTTGTGTAATGGTGTAAGGTAGATAGGAAGGTAGGAGGGGGATAGGTTATGAAAGACTTTGAATGCCAAACAGAGGATTTTATATTTGCAATAGGCAGCCTCTGGAATTTACTGAGGAGAGGGGTTGCCATGACCAGACAGGTCTTCCAGGCCTGTATTCCTCACTTCATTGGACACCTTGCTTTTAATGGGAAAAGATTCTCTGAATATTGAAGGCTTTTTCACAGACAATCCAGGGGCCTGCTTTCTAAGTTTATACATTTCTTCCTGAAGTTTTATTCATGTGTCACCAAGTACAGAACTTGGATGGATGGGTGGACTTAGTAGAGAGATATATTTTGACTCAGAATAGGAAAGAATTTCCTAGCAATTAAAACTCCCCGAAAGTAGTTTGAGATAGTCTATAAAGAGTAAATTGAATTCACTGGATTTATCAAAAGTAGGATAATGGCTTGCAGGCAACTAGGTGGCAGAGTGGATAGAATACTGGACTTGGAGTCAAGATTCTAATTCAAATCTTACCTCAGATAATGGTGATGGGTAATTCTAGACAAGTCACTTGACCATTCTCAGCCTCAGTTTTCTTATCTATAAAATGAGAATAATAATAGCAACTGCTTTACAGGATTTTTTTGTCAGAATAAAATGAGCCAGCATATAAACTGTTTTGCAAATCTAAAAAACAATTTATGAAGGGTTTTCCTGCAAGAAACAGTAAGTTAAACCAGATGAGCCCTGGTCCCTCACAACTGTAAGATTTTATCATTATAGATACCTCGGTAAATGTTTGTCTCTAATCCCAGCGATCAGGATAACAGTGAGTTTTTGTTGTGTGATTTTTAAAAAATGTTTACACAATTGTAAGAAAGGGATATATAATGTACTAAAAGTTAAGAAGCACATTTGTCAGAAATAGTCAAAGAATGAAGTTAAAGTTTCAAATGAATAAATTCCTTCAGTCCCTCTCATCCACATGTCAAAATTTAGATGGAGAAGATTGGGTGGCATCTCATCTTAGTGGCTTAGGAATTCCACCCTTTCATCCCAAGACATTTGTAAAAAGAAGTCATCCTATGTTCATAGGTACATAATCTCCAGGATTCTTGTGAGATTTTGTTTTATGTAGAATGCACAGTAATCCCACTTACTCATTCTTGAGATTCTTTTTTTTTTTTTTAAATCTATGTTACAACTAGAGTTTATAATGAGACTATCTCAGGGAATGCCAGTGTTGTCAGATTGAAAAAGAAGAAATGGATGGGTGTCAATCCTTATTGTTTATAGACCAATAGTTTGCAGATTATATAAGCATATAATGTTAGGAAGGTGGTGTTTCAGCATTATACTACTATAATAACGGTGGCAGGAATAGTGCTTGAATATATTTGCACAATGCCTGGGTTCAGAGAAAGACTGAGCTTGTATCTGTTAATCTAAAGGTTGGTGTATTAATAGGCTGCACACTTCATTGATTTTTAATTAATTTCTAAAGAGACACAGAGGATAACGACCACAGCCCACAGACATCTCTGCACTTATTGCAACCCACATCTCTATTGATCGCCTGCCTAAGGAGCAGAAGTAATCCATTTTAAATACACTTCTTGGAGAGAGTGCATGCACTACACAATATACTCCTCCCATTGTAATTGTATTGGCAAGAGGTCAATGAAAGAAAAAAATAGGTAGCATGTTTAGTATTCTGCTAATACTGTGAGATGAGCTTTTGCTCATACCTTATTTTGTACAGAAGCAGTAGCTTTAACAAAAGTGGTGTTTAATGGATGATTTTTTTTCATAAGTAGAGCATTTTTCCCCTTACTTTTTAGTACTGCTACACAAAATGTGCTTTCATAAAGGACTTCCCAAGGTACTATGATTTTGAAGCACGAGGTCAATGGCAGATTTAAAACAAGTAACGAAAAACAAATACAAAAAGTAGAAAAAAGGAAAGGAAGCTATAGATGATACCAATCTCAAGGATGCCACCTTGTATTCTGACTACTTCAGGAGCATGACTGGTCAGAATTTCTATCCATTTCTCTTTTGACTAAGTAAAGGTGTAGGCTGAATTGGTTCTCTCTATGCCCTCTCCACATCCAAGTAGAAACTATTATTTTCCTAGAAATTCCTATAAATTTTCCTTTTTAAGAAATTCTTCCTGAAGCAGACATGACTCTATGATTATTTTAATAAACATCGATATTTGAAAATTCCATTTTCTTCCCATTACTCACCTCACAAGTTTTTGTTTGTTGGTTGGTTGGTAAAGAAGGCATTTTAAAAAACTTTAAAGTACTATTTAATTATGAGTTGTTTGTTGAAGTTGATATCATCATCTTTTCATCTTTTTTAACAGAATTTAATCACTGTTTAAATTTTTTTTTTAAACCCTTAACTTCTGTGTATTGGCTTCCTTTTACTGGGAAATTTCTTTAGCAGGTAGAAGGAGCTATATATTTTATTTTTCCTCAATTATATATAAAAGCAGTTTCCAAAATTTTATATTTTAAAAAATTATTTTATTTTGCCAATTACATGAAATAACAATTTTTTAAACCCTTACCTTCCATTGGAGTCAATACTGTATATTGGCTCCAAGACAGAAGAGTGGTAAGGGTAGGCAATGGGGGTCAAGTGACTTGCCCAAGGTCACACAGCCGGGAAGTGTCTGAGGCCATATTTGAACCTAGGACCTCCAGTCTCTAGGCCTGGCTCTCAAACCACTGAGCTACCCAGCTGCCCCCTATTTAAAATTTTTTTGATGAAAATTAAAAACAAATGATCTTGGGTGTTACTATCTTGTTATTTATTATTCCTTCCTATTTTTTGTTCTGCATGTTATCTCTCAGTTAGATAAAATTACCACTTTTTATAATTCAATGAAAGGAATTGACTATAAAATTACTGAAAACATAATAGATTACATAATAGGGATAAACTGAAATAGTAGCAGGACAATAGGGAAGGCATACACCTTGTCTTGTTCTCATGTAGTTCTTATTTCTTCCACACAATTTCTGTATTTTAGAAACTTCTTCATTCTGTTTAGTTTGGAAGATACAATTATTCTATTTGGAAACATTAAAATATTCTTAAATCTCTGTGGATGAGTATTATATCTATATGGTTGAGGCCAGTAGTTTTATCTGTGATATGACTAGTTTTAGCATGATGTTTTTGTTGAATTCTCAATGATAGTTTGGCTTTTGTAAGGGAGTGGTTTTCTGTCTCTTAATATAAGAAGGAAAGTGAGTTTCTGATGTCTGAAATCTGGCAAATGGATCATGTCTACTTAGTTTATAGGATCCTGTGATTATGGATTTAGAGCTGAAATTGACCTTAGAAGTTGTTGAGACCAATTTCTCCATTTTACAGAAGAAACATAGGCCCCAAGGTGACTAACCCAGGGCTACACAGTTGTTTAATGTTTATTGCAAAATTCAAAACCAAGTCTTTTTGTCTATAAAACCAGAGCTCTCTCCATTATGCTATGCTGCCTTGAGGTAGTTAATAGGTGCTAAATTTTGGCAACAGGTGACATGCAATACCTACCATTTCCTTGAATAAATTGCATCAATTTAAAATTTTGGATTCCTAAAGAATTAATTTATTAAAATTTTTGATACAGATGACCTATTCCTAAATTGCTATTATAAGCAACTTGCAGGTTAATAAATATGCACAACAACATCATTTTTTTATGTTTTCTTTTCAACATTGTTGTTGATTGAATCATTGGGGATGTTATCCATGTAGGGCCTTTTGATTCTACTCTTGGATCTCAGCCATTTCATAGGCTCATCTGGAAGTAAATCACTTTTGTTTACATTCGACAAATTCAATAGCATTTATTTATTGCCAGCCTTTACTCTTGTTCAGTAAGGTAATGTCATTTGGTTCCTAAAATATTTCTGTAAATGTTTAACTGCTTATGGTGTGTTTTGAGTACATCTATCAACACTTGTTTTTTTTCTAAATAGGAAATATTAAAAGTTGACTTGGGGTGACAAGCTTTATATAGTATGTTTTTTTATTTTATTTTTTACATATTGATACAATTTTTAATAATTCCTTTCTGACATTTTGCTAGCCATGTTCTCTCCATCCCTCCCATTTTTCTTCCTTCCCCAAGAAGACAAATAACATGGTATAGATTTTACAGGAGTTATACAATACATATTTCCATGTTTATCATGTTGTGAAGCAATACACATATAGCATACACTAGAGAAATATCCATGGGAAAATAAAATGAATAATGGTATTCTTCAATCTGTATTCAAACTTTGTCTGTTCCTTCTATGGCATAGATCCTTGCATTGCTGGGGCCTTAGATAGGGTCAAAATATATTCATTTTTTGTTAGCTTAATGTTATAGAAGAATACATTAAAATTAGTGCTGCATTGTTGATGATTGCTCTAAACAGCTTTACAATGAATGTTATAATTTCTACTGTAAGTTAGCTAGCATTTATATAGTGCTCTAAAGGTTGTTAAGAACTTCCCCAATATTATCTCATTTGTTCATCAAAAGAACCCTAGGAAATAAGTGCTATTGCTATTATTCTCCTTTCATAGACAAGGAAATTCAGGGAGGAATAAAGTGACTGGCCCCAAGTCACATAGTCAGAATGTGTTGCTTGTCTTCCAGAATCTATGGCTAGGGCCCTCTCTACTGTACCACTTAGCTGCTCCTTTTTTATTATTAATATAATTATCAACTTTAATAGGAACATAATTCTTATTATTTTTGTTCTGAGTGCCTACATGTTTGAAGAGTTAGCCTTAAAGCTGGGAAAATATAGATTCAAGTCCTATCTCCAACATATAATGAATGTATGAACTTAGGTGAATCACTTAAACTCTCAATGATCTAGGCAACTGTCTAAGATTATAAAATACTGTCTTGCATTTATAGAGAGTTTCCTCACTTGGGTATTATCTTAAAAAGGTGAAATCACAAGTCTTAGCTCTATCTTCCTATTGTTATAAACAGTCCTCTGTGTAACCAGGGTGAATAAATTACTCTCTGAGAATTAAAAAAAAACAACACAACAACTTTTTTCCCCTCACTAGAGCAAATCTAATCTCCTTTTATGAAAATCATGGTATCTTGCTACAACGATCTTGCTCTGCTTGAATCATTACATCAGTTTAACCCTATACTACAAACTTTGAGTCTGATTATACATAGTCTGGTGTTATTGTCTTAGTGTTTAAATGACAGACATCTTGCCTTCCATACCATATGATGAACTTCCCTGTATAGGAACTGTGTATTTTCACATCCTTTATAGTGCTAGTAATCTTCAGAGTTCTTCATTTTCTATGTGTGCACTTTGGATTAGACATACGATTTCATCCTATTGAGGAACATTTGGGTAAAAATATTTCCATTCATGAAGATCGATGGCTCATCTGTAACTTATAACTGTTGAGGGTATAAGGAAGGAATGAAATGACTTACTTTTCCAAATTCAAGACATTTTCAAAGGCAGGACATCAATGTTAATTTTCTGACTATAGAGCCAGCCTTTTATATATGATAAAATAATGATTCTCTTTAGGATTACCAGAGATTAAATAAGAATGGAAAATAGCAACAATAGAAAATAAATCCTCCAGAAAGAAAAAGTGAAATAATGAGAGGTAATTAAGAGAGTCCTTTTCCCATCTCTTTTCTGTTGGTCAGCAATGCCTACCAATAGGTAACCAGCACCTAGACCTCTTGAGCTCAGGAAATAGCCTTAAGTCCAGAGATAACCAAATCATCATCATTCTTTGTTCACCTGTGATCAGGTAAGGAAAAATAAAGCAGAAGAGATAGTTCAGGACTTTAGAAGCCACTCATGCTTTTGCTACCATGTGCATTTATCTGCCATGCTGTTACTTATTGTTATAAAATGATAAGAACAAGAGTTGAAAAGGCCTTAGAAGTTATCTAGTCCAAATACATACTTTTACAGTTGAAGAAACTAAGGTCTGGAGAAAAATGACCCGACAATCTCAAGAAGGGGAGAGAAATTCCCGTTCCATTTACTAGAAGTCTAAGAACTAACCATTAAGAGTTCTCAACTAAACATGCATAAAAAGGAAAGACAAAGAAAAGCAGAGACTTTCCCCCCTTGGTTTAAAGACTACTGAGTCCTGCCCACCTTTCCCCCATCATAGTTATCAAAGTACCCAGAAGGAACTTTTGGTGAGGCATGCCCTTAAGCATGAGGCTAGGACCTTCTCCCTCTCCCCCCAACTATCACTAAGGAAGTGTCCTGCCAACTTTTTTACAATACCATTTTTACAATTAAGTAAATTTGTATAAGGGCAATTTAAGAACTATATGTTACAGAGATTAAAATGTATTTAAATGTATCCTCAGAAGGATAAAAATGCTTAAGAGTCCTCAACCCATCACTCAACCAGTCCTTTACTGGTGACAACAACTTGTAGCATAATAAAGTTGCAAGATGACCTCTGGCGTCGACTTTATTTCTGATCCAAGCCAATGTACAATCCGAGGTTAACTCATCCTAAAGCCCAAAGGGACAAATTAAAGGGAACAGAGAAATTATTACATTATTACACATTCTGGGAACACAATATTTTACCTTTACTGTGTGCTTATTATCTTTGACTTTCAATATTCTCAGTTTCCATCATGGGCTAGCTGAATTGCTGTCTTGAAGGACTTTTCCTCCCCAGATGATAGCATTTTCTTCCTTCAGATTTTCCTACAATACTCCTTTGCTTCTAGCCTCTCTCCTTGTTTGTGTAGTTTGTGTTAGGCTTACTGGTGTAAAGGTGTAAAGTTCCTTGGAGAAAAGGCCAGCATTATTTTTATCTTTATATGCTTAGCGCTTAATATAGTAAATTGTAGCAAAGTTGGCAATACTAATAAAAGTGTCCTGAATTGAGCTGAACTGGGGAACTATTGAATGAATGACTCTTCCTTTAAATCAAACTGTACATCTGGCTGGAATTTGCATTTTTAAAAATCTTAGTGAAAGATTAATTTATCTACTTTAATGTCCTTATATTGTATGAAGAGAATTCCCTCTCAACCTTTGAGACTCAACTATTATGAATGGCCTATTATTTTACTCTTTCAGAAGGAAGTAAAGAAGATATCTGTCACTGGATATTGGAGCCCGTAGTGATAAAGAGCTCATTTGGTCGAATGTATTCATTTTGCATAAGGAGGAAACTGAGACTCGTATAGGTTAAGTGATTTCTCAGAAGTTGTATAGCAAGTTAGCAGCAGATACAGTAATGAATTCTAGATCTCTTGATTTACTTTCATTGTATTGTACTGTCTCCCATGAGAATTCTTGTGAAGCTTGCTCAATTATGAATCTTCTTTGGTTTTTCCATCTATGTGTTATTTGGAGGAAGCAGATTACTCACCTCAACAAAAGGGAGAGAGTGGATCTCTTCTTTTTGTAAAAAATGCACTTATCTTCAGCCCCTACACTAAGTACTAGAGTTGATTTTTTTTTCCTTTTTTTTCTTTTCTTTTCCCAGCAGGGATGGATATTTTAGAGGGAGAAGCAGAAAAGAGGAGAGAATATCATTTGAAGCCAGCTTTCCTGAAGCTTTTTGTTATTAAGAAAGCTTCTGGTTATTAGGATGAAAACAGGAAAATGTCCTCCTGCCAGCTCTAGAGATTAATGTCCGTGAGAGCTGACTGCCGCTTGAAATTTTCTAGCTTCACATATCTGTTTGATGATACTGTCACATGGTCGGGATGTAGGGAGCATGAGTTATTATCAGAATAAGTCAGGTCTCTCTTAACTTCACTTAAGCTTCCCAGGACTTGGTAGAGCAACTGTTTTCCCTTAACTTGAAAGAAATTGGTATGTTTTATGTTAAAGAATGAAAAATCTTCCTAGGAATATAAATATTTATTGATATCAAGACATAGGAAATTGAATTGATGCTCCATAAAAACATGTTTTTTTAAGTTCAGAAAACATTATTGTTATTATTGAACAACTTACATGAATCAGTTCTAAGAAGAAATTAAAACTTTAACCCTAATCCTGGCAAATTTTAGACAGGCTTCCAAAAGCTAAGGACCTGGATTACTCAAATTAATGAACACTTACATAAACCTTTTTAATGGATATAAATATAAAATAAAAGAAGCAAGACTCTTTCACAAAAGCAGTAAAAGGTATAATAAGACAATTGGTCAAGTATAAACTGTTATGGATAAAACCCATCATGCAACTATTCAATCATGAACTAGACAAAAACCTCCAAAAACATCGTTACCCAAGAACTCCCCTCTGGTACTCGGTGACAAATGACAGATACCTTGCTTACCGAAATGCTTTCTAGGTGATAAAGTAAGAAAGTAGAGCACACGTCTTCCATAAAGGAAACCTCAAGAGCCATACCTACAGTCCTTTAGATTCTGACTGAGACTAGGTCTAAAGTTAAGTTTGTGGAAACGATGTATTGCTTTTATTTTGTACCCCTTGGCTTTATTGCTGTGTGGACGTGCCCTGTTGTACAGCTGCTATTGCAGCAATTCAGATATTTTAGGAGTCTGTTCTGCTGCATTGCAGTGCTTCCTGTAAACTCCAAGGATTGCCTTCACCTCAGGGTATCAGGTCAGGGGCTCTTCTCTCCTAAATCCCAAGGCATTTTGCTTTGGTAGTATCATATGATGGCTCATTTTATTTTATGGCATTTTTCTGTCAGAAAATGATTGATTATAGTCTCAGGGCATTGGAGATGCCACCTCAGATATAAGAGATTGCTTCAAAATAATCAATAACCCTCACCCAAATAAATACTTTATATAATCTTGGCATTTCTTTCTCTCATAGATATTGTTTCCTAGATTCTCATGTGTAAGAGGCTGCTGATAATTTCAATATTCATTAAACTCTTTATATTTTTCCAGAAGGCAACAAATATAGCTTTTTAATTTACATTGTCCACTGCACCCATGATGGATTGCCAGCAGGTGGACTTTTTGCTAAACATATTATTTTTGATGGTCATTACTTTAAAAGGTGTTTTTCTTTCTTACTTTTATGTATTTCAATACAACAGTTATATGTCCCATAATCATCATCATCCATAAATATCCATTTAGTGTCTATTGCCTTTTTGTTATAAAAGTTATAAAAATATGCTAATGAATATTGGTATAGTGGTACTTTATAGGGCATATAATATACACGATATTTCCAAATGGTGCCTACAAACATGGTAAGGGAAGGATTTTGCTATGTACAGAAGAGAAGGACTTTTTCCCATTTAACTCTCTGATATATTTGAAAAGGCTTGATAACTTTTAAAACTGGATGAGAATAATTTATTTCTTATATAATTTTGTGGGCCGAGGGTTCATACCAGTAATTCCAATGGTGAGGAGAAATCCCAAAATTGATACTCCTTCCCATATAACAGAGTAGCAACTCATCTGTAACTTATAGTATCAGAGATTTACTTAGGAGAATTGAGTAGTTAAATGGCTTGCCTATAATTACACAGTTAGTATTATGCTAGAGAGAAGTTTTACTGAGTGTGAGGTCAACCTGTCCACCATAAAATGGCAGTTAATGGAGAACAAATTCATTGTATAATGATTCCACATTTTGTATAAATATTTAGTGAGAAAACCATCTTTGCAAAACGGTATTTTTTTCATTAAAGACACTCTTAAAATGGTTCACATTTTCATTAATTTCAGTAATTGATGTTTTCATTCTCACAATTAGCCTTTATAACCGTGGTAATTAATGACTTGTGATCTAATTAAGGGCTTATGGTCAAGGGCAGCTGATAGTTCAATGGATAGAAAGCCAGGCTTAGAGATAAGAGGTTCTGAGTTCAAATCTGACCTCAGCCACTTCCTAGCTTTGTGACCCTGGGAAAACCACTTAACCTCAACTATCTATCCCTTACCACTCTTCTGCTTTGGAACCTGTGTTTTGTATTGATTCCAAGATAGAAGGTAAGGGTTTTTAAAAAAGGGAGATGCAACTACATGATCATAAGAACTTACTAAGAAATGCAGTGAATCAGTATTAGAATTAATGTTTATTGTTTTATTATCTCTTTCACATTGATACTTTTTACCACTCTTCATTTTAAAATGGCTTCTTTTTATCACCATGATTTTTTAGTAATCCTGACTCCATAAAAAAATTTCTGACTTAGAAAGTGATTCTGTATTAGAGTAAATAGTCAGTAAATGGAACTTATATGGTATTTTCTAATGGGGAAAAATAAAACTCTAATCCTAATAACATTTTTGTAGGGGTACCATTTGTTAGGAAGCTAGTATCATCCCAAGTCTCTTATTGACAGTATGATCAAAACCAAGCCAGCAGATATCAACTGACAAGTATTTATTTAGATATCATGTTAGGTACTAGGGAGACAAGGAACAAAAAAATGAAAGTCTCTGTATTCAAGGAACTTAACTTCATCATGTGTATTTCTCTTTTTCATAGACCAATATTATAGTGGTTCTTGTTAACCCAAATGGCTTTGAGTAGGTGGTAGTGATAATAGATTATCACTTTCCCCAAAAGAACACTTTTGACCTTAAATATATATTGATAAAACTGTATATACTCATTGACCCAGCAATACAACTATTAAACATTTCCTAAGGTGATCAGGGAGAAAAGAAAAGAATCCATACATTCTAAAATATTTGTAGCAGCTGTGGTGACCAAAAAAAAAATTCAACAGCAACAGGAAGTTGAAGGGATGCCCACTTGGGGAATGACTAAGTAAGTTGTGGCATTTGATTGTGATGGAGTATTATTAAGTGGTAAGAAATGATGAGCATGAGGAGGGAAGGGAGGGGAAAAGGAGAAAGGAGATACCTGAGAGCTTTAATGTAATAAACAATTTTTTAAAAAGTTTCCCTAAAAAAAAAGCAATATAATTCTGGTTCAATAAAGGAATTGAGAAGGAGCTGGTCTGATTTTATGGAATACTTCTAGGATAAATAAAATTTATGGAAATTGTGAGGCAAAATAGATATATTTAAAATATAGTCGTACTCAAAACTTGTTGTATATAATATATATATATGTATGTATATATATATTAACGATATTAGAAGGGAAATATTAACCTGAGATTATTCTCATAGAATCTTTATTCACCTCACATGATATACCAGCATTCTCTGAAATACAGTTTAGGAGACAATGAAATTGAAGTTTATATTGTTTAACTATTTAAGCATGTATTATGTTTTTAAATTTAAATATATTTATTTTTTTCTTACTTTAATATACCCAGGAACTCCTTCCCTCTTCTCCTCCCATTAGAGAAGGCAGCATTTGACAAAAAAGATATATGTACATATAAAAGTATGTCTTGCTTTTTTCTATTTATTAATACTTTTTCTTGAGGTAGATACATACACATTATGCTTCAAACAATATTTTTGTTGTTATATATAATATTCCTTTGATTTTTTTTGTTTCAATCTCCATAATTTCACATTGGTCTTTTCATTTTTTAAAAATTAAGCTGATTGTCATTTCTTATGGGCCAGCAGCATTCCATCATAAGCTTATGCCACAGTTTGTTTAGTCATTCCCTAATTAATGGGCATCCTTTCAATTTCCAGTTCTTTGCCACAGCAAAGAGAATGGCTATCAATATTTTCTTTCATTAAACAATTTTATTGGTATTTTCTATTTCTTACACCATCATAGGCATTCCAATAATCTCTTCCCCTTCCTCTCCCAGACATCCATTCAATATCACAAATAATATTTTTAAGATGGGAAAAAAATAGTGGGTATACTTTCAATGGCTTTTAATGGGTATGAAAAAATATGGAGAAGTTATCACCTAGTATCCTTTAGTCCCTTTTAATGTAAAGAAACTGCATATATGAATCAATAAAAGTAAACTTTATCATTTATTATATATCATATGGCTATGGCTATGTCCACTGAATAAAATTAAAGGGATGCCAGGGTTTTTCAGATCACAGTCAGAATTTAGATTTAATAACACTAAAGTAACTTGTCCATAACCACACTATTAGTATAAATTAGGGACAAGTTTCACTGACAGTTGTAGTTACACAAACCCCTATGCTGAATAAAATGAAAATGTATATTGTAATTCTAGCCAGGATTTAAGTACTTTCCTGATGATTCCAAACAAGTAGATTTTAGTGTTGCTTTTACTTTAAAAAAACACATATTGGTTTCAATCCTCAAATATAAATTATCTAATATTGACAACACTTAACATCAGAATGTTATCCATAATCCTGATATAAAGTTAGAATGACAAAAAATATGGTTTTTCTTTATTACTCCAAAACTAATTTTTGAGACTGAGAATATTTTTCTTAAAATCATGAAATTTCTTTTACTGGGAAATTTCTTTAGCAGGTAGAAGGAGCTATATATTTTTCAGGTTATCTAACTTCTAGGAACTTCTCATTTTGAGGGGCCTGGAGAAAACCAGTGTTTAAGAAATAGGAGAAGCAGCACATAAATCTTTGATTCTGTGTTGATTTCAGAAATTTAAGAGTATTCACAGATGACACCAATTCACAGGGTGTCACAGCTACTGACTTATTGGGTGGCGTTATGCAGGATCTGTTATTGGTGTTGTTTATCACACATTTATACTGAATTTGGATCATGATGCTATCTAAAATTATTTTCTTTTTTCTTCTCTTGCTGGTATATGGTCTATAATTGCTTGACCATACATTTATAATAATTCGATTCCATATTGAATGATGTCTATGGCCATTGCTGATATACGGAACTGATATCTGCTGATATAGGGAACTGATTGTCTTTAATTATTCTCTCACCACTACACCACCCTCCACTCTTGATGATGTTAACATAATATCTATCACTGAAATGATCTCATTAATCTCACCAAAAGATTTTTATCGAAGTTCGTTTGAAGGTTCTTGGATTCCTTTCTTTAGGGCTAATTATAATTCATGTAAAATTTTTTATCTATTCAATTTGCATATAGACACACTAAATATTTTCCTTTTTTAGGAACTAGCTGTACCTCTTTGAACTTTCCAGTTTATATGTGCTTTTAATTGCATTATTCACCTATTGGTTTTAGAGAATGACTCTGTTTTTAAGAGTCAGTGTATTAAAGGATACCTTGAGGGTAAATACAAAATGTGTAATTTCATCATAGATTCTGATAACTGCTTTCATAAAAATCTTTATGAAGGGATAGACCACTAACAACCTTAGACATCTGTTCTTTTTATTATAATTAATAAACTTAGACTATGATGATGATCTTGATACTAATACAAAGCATCATGTAAACTTTTTTATTTTTAATGCAGAAGATTAGTCTCTGATTTGGGAAGAAAATTATCAGGAGATTATAAGATGGTTAGCTGGGGTATTATCAGTTATGACACCTGGATGGTTCATTAGAGAGGCTAAGAGGTTGTAGAGGTTAAGAGAAATGAAGAAATGTTGATCCCTTATGTCAGCATCTTACTCTTCCCTTTATTATATTGAAGGGGAAAAACAAGAGACATCTGGAGATTTTTTTCATAGCTTACTGAAATTGAAAATCACCAGACCCCATTCTTTATTTGGAGGAGATTAAGTCCTTTCAAGAAAAGGCAATATTAATCAGTTTTAGACAAGAAAGGAAAAGCACTAGATATAACTAATTATTGTTTGGGGTTGATTGTTTCACAGGGAATGATGTACCTGGAAGAAAGACGCCTTGTCCATCGAGATCTGGCAGCTCGTAATGTCTTGGTGAAATCGCCAAATCATGTGAAGATCACTGATTTTGGTTTAGCCAGACTCTTAGAAGGAGATGAAAAAGAATATAATGCTGATGGAGGGAAGGTGAGTATCCCTTCTGAAAAGTAAGACTAATAAATATAAAATATTTGAATAGCTTTCATTTGTATTTTTGTCTCAGTCACAAAATAAAAATTAATTCTCCAGCTTCTCTCTTGAATTTAGAGACTTCTCCCTGCCCCCTTACAAAGATCCCCTTTTGACTTCTTTTTTTTAATGCCTTTTCCATTTAGAACGTAAGTTGCTTGAAGGCAGGGACTGTCTTTTTGCTTCTATTTTGTACTCCCAGAAGTTTAGCACAATGTGTGGTGCCCCATAAATGCTTAATAAGTATTTGTTGACTCATTGATAGTATTTTGAATTGGAAAGTGGTTTAGTAATTCCCTCCCCAATTTTCTCATTTTATGTGTTCACTGAGACCCAGAGAGGTAGAAGACACATAGATAATAAGAGGTAAAGTTAGGGTTACAATTTTTTTCTGATGATAAATTCAAGGCATTTTTGCTGTACTAAGCTAAATATATTTTGTTAAAAATCATACAATATATTCTTGAATTTTAAGAAAAACCAGTTACACATGTATGTATCTTTACTAGATACTTTTAAACTTCATGCTTTCTGAGGAATTTTGTTGTTTAACTAGTAGGCTGTTAAATTTTAGAATGTGATTTCCCCCCCCCCCCAAAACTTCCTATAAATGTCTTCATAAATGCAAGATCCCTTAAAAGGTCAAATTAATACAGCATTCATAAATAACGTCAATCTTACAACATTATTTTACTTTCTCCCTCATCTGTTCTAGGCTAATGAGAATTAGCATAAAATAAATTGAATATTTATGGTTTGAATTTCAAGGGCTTGATACTTAGGAATGTTAAGGCTTAAGATCACATAGCAAGATTGCACAGAAGGCCCCAGAAGTGTATAAATCATATATCTTTACTGCTCTTGAGTATATACAGCTGTAGAGTTTGTCTAAAGTAAGATTCATTACAGCTTTAAATACCTAAGAAACATTAAGTCTTTATCAAGCCACTTGCGATTTAAACTTGCTTCTTTAACTGAGTGTCCTCTAGTCCATAAAGTGTGCTAAGTCCTTGCCTTTGGGGAAATTACCTTCCACGTGGGTGCTGTTCCTTTTCCTTGAATGCAATGATTCTGTCAGAGTTACCTTGATATCACCTTGGTGGGCAGCCAACCACTTGTGATTGTAAGTTCTGTTTCATTTTTAACTTCCAACTGCTTAGTACAATGTTTATTTTTCTCCATTGAGTCTAATTATATTTGTTATATAATTCTTCTGATCATATATAGGAATGATGCTTCTGACCCCCAGCAGGAAGGTGTATATTCTGACTTGCTTTCCCAACAACAGTGCTGAATTTGGCATAGATATTCCACGCATTTTCTCTTCTCCAGCTCTCCTTCTGAACAGTAAACTTTATCCAAGGTGGTTGATTAGGAACAGGGATAAATACAAGGCCACCGTTTTCTAATTTGAATAGGAGAAAAGATTGGGGAACAATAAAGCAATGTGGGTCGATTGTAGGGTCAGAGAAAAGATTTAGAAGCTATTAGGATCTCCATAAGTCCCCAGCAACTAACAACAGATTTAAAATTTGATCATCTTCACAAGTATATGAAAGAGTATTTGGATTTGGTGTTGTGAGTTTTCCATATTAGTTGAATGATAGCCTGAGATTATATTAATCAGCACCTAGTATATTTGACTTTGGATTTCTTATAAACCAGAGACTCTCCATCTTCTTAAAGGATATTCCATTTTATTTTATGAACTACCCTTCATCTGTGCACTTGTTTTCTACCCTGATGAATAAATAAATCCATATAGATGGAAGTAGGTATAGACAATCTGGAATAATCAGATTTAGAGAATGAAAACATTGGCTTTTTAAGTAATTAAAAAAATCTCATTTCCTTATTTTTCTTTTCTTTAGATGCCAATTAAATGGATGGCCCTGGAGTGCATCCACTATAGGAAATTCACCCATCAGAGTGATGTTTGGAGCTATGGTTAGTAAATTTCCAATTGTCATTTAAGGCTTTGGGGTTTTGAGCTTTTCTAAAGGCAAGTCATTTTATTGTGCTAGTGGTACATATTTATTAAGCCTTTTTTTCCTAAAGGAGTTAAGTGTTTTCTCTTTCTTCCTTTAAAAAAAATAAATCTAAATGGTATCTCCACCTGTCTTCTGTGTTATTTCCCTGCTCTCTAAAATGTAATATCTCAGCCTCCCTGCTGGGCTGTCTTCTGTTAACTCTAGTCTGGTAGCACTTTTGCTGATCATTGTGACAGGAAAGGAAAAAGAAACCTCTTTTAGTTTAGGCACAGAATCATGGAATCATATGGCTCAAGGCCATAATTTTCAACAGCTCTTTGAAAATCCAACTCAAAAAGCAATGAATGTCAAAAAACATTTTCTGGCTTATGGAAGTTTCTGTACCACAGTCAGATAAAAGGGAATTTGTCATAACAGAACAAACATGGAAGAGAATAGAAAAGAACACAGAATGAGGAGAGGGAGATGGAAAGTACGTGAGAGAGACTATTTGATGCAGCCTTGATTTTAATTTCACAAATAACTTTGGAAGCAATCAGAAAGGTCAGATGATGTGTAATTGGAACTGAAGCTGAGTGGATTTTCGAAATTAGGACATTTACTTAAATGTTCTTAATTGTAATGTCAGGATGAGCAGTTTGGAAGCTGAGAGTTTGCCACTCAAGTCATTACAGGTATGAACAAGTATACAGCTATACCTTTCCTAGTGAAATCACGCTACTATCAACAATAAAGCTTAATGCGCACTCTCCATTAGAATTGGTGATGGAGCACCACATCCCCTTGGCTATTGTTTTGGTTTGATATTTGACATCAAGCCTAACCCTTTGGGGACCACTGAAAACTACTATTGTGAAGTAAATTAATTTATCCTCATTACTCAGAGGGGGAAAATATATCAATGGTGGTGCTTTAAAATAACTTTCTTTGATATGTATGAGCCATTGAAAGTCCTAGAATCTTCATGAGCCCCTAATTTTGCTTTCTCAATCTGAAAATATGAACTTCTTCATGTTCAATTTTAAAGAGTGCAGCAGAAAATGCTTGACAAAACCTGCTTAATATATGATAGTGGGAGGAGTGAAGTAAAAACAAATCTATCATATATATGTATGTATATTTGTATACACACATACATATGTATGTATATATATGCACATACAGACACATAGATATACATGTAACATTTTACCTGTATCTCCCTTTATGTGAAGTGACAGCCTAATAAATACTATTATAGGGCTGCTGGTAAATTTTAAATGACCTTTAAAGCAAAGGAAAAAAGGCAAAGTGTTAGGAAAACAGTCAGATTTTTAATATTAAAGTTTGTCTTTTGGGAGAAATTCTGTTTCTTGTGCTACATTATTTATTTTCACGTTGAACTGCAAAATCCTGGGGGGCTATTCTTAAGAGAGAAGGGGAGAGAGAGGAAGATAAAGAGGGAGGGAGAAGAGAGGAAGAGAGGACATAGAGACAGAGGAAAGAGAAAGGGTGAGGGTTCTATATGTGCTTTTTTGAAACAAATCACAAACTATAACCCAAATCCATAAGATGCTTTAAGAAAAATCATCAATGATTGCTGGCAATTTCCAAGACAGAAAAAGTCACATATAACCTTGTCCAGCAATTCATCATTGCGGAAAATTGCCACTAGGAGCATCTTTATTTTCATAAGAATGAATATGTATCTTCCATGATGTGTACGTATCCTTAAATGATGAAAAAAGCAGAAGAGATTTTATGCTTGTTTATAATTCATTCAGTTCATGACTCCTCTTTTATCTGAAGACTCCTAAGTTTAACCACATTTAAGTATTCTAGGAATTTATCATTGGACATAGATGGAAATATAGATTTTCTTGTTTAGGGCACTCATTTCATAGAAAATTCAAGCTCAGAAATGTTAGAGGGCTTATAGAATTCATACTGGGAGCAAATAAAAATGAATTAATTAAAACTCAAAAAACATTCAACTTTAGGTGTTCCAACCCCAAATCTAGTCTTTCTTTCCTATTGTCCCCCTTTTCCAACATCTTAACAACATGGTAATTGGTAATTGTATTTTATGTTTCTGATAATTGTTTAATATTGTGTTTGTTCAGATTCTCTATACTCTCTTCCTTGCCAATTGCATCCACTCCAATGGCTCCAATTATCACTTTCATATAGATAACCATAAAGTTTCTTTTGACTCTTCATTTTCTCCTGGAGTGCCACTTCCATATTTATAACTTCCTATTGGGTATTTTCACCTCAGTATTCCACATACATCAAACTTAGCATGCTCCAAAAATGAATCTCTCCTATGGCCACCATTTCTACTTCCTTCTCTATTTTATCGATGACATTATAACTCTTCTAATATTTCAGACTTAAAAATTTAATATAATTTTTAATCAATTTTCCCTTTCATTGCTTCCAAATGCTATTTTATGTCTTTCTTTTCTTTCAGTTTGTCCTGATACCACCATTGCTCAGGGCCTTATCACCTCTTGCCTAGACTATTGTAATAGCCTTTTACCAGGCCTTCTGGTCTCCTTTCTCTAATACATACTTTACCATTCTCTCCAAGTAATTTTTCCAAAATATTATTCTGATCTCTTCATTCCCCTATGCAAAATATTTCCATGGTACCCCCATTGCCTGATGGTAATTCTTAATTAACATTGTAGGCTAAAACTTAAGAAGGATTTTAATAGAAATAACTATAATTTTTTCTAATTTAGAGCTAGACTAGGACATGAGAGAAATATGAAACAGTGCTATTCACATTTTCTAGGAAAACTAAAGCATATAATCCCCTATTAACAAGCAACCACTGTAACAAACCAAAGTGATCTTAACTCAAATGAATAAATGATTGCTGTTGGCAATGGAAATGCAAATGTGGCTTTAATTAATAGATTCAATAGTAGACATTCCCTTTTTAAGACTAAAGAGTCTTCACCCCATAACTAGTATTTCAGAACCTACCAATCTAAGCCCATTTAGGATATATATATATATATATATATATATATATATATATATATATATACTGTGCATATAAGATGTACATATGTATATATGTACATCTTATATGAACAGTAGTGTACATGTTAGAAGTTAAGTCTGACCTGTAATTAATGTGAAATTTAGCTGACATTTAGTAAATGTCTGCATTTCCAGATGAAATCAATGTCCTGATATAGGGGAAGTAATATCATTTGTTAGAGTTAGGTATGATGAGGATAAGGAAAAATTTTTTTCTTTATCTATAAATGGTCATTTATTAACCATGTACAATGTGCAAACCATAGTTGTTGGTGTTAAGGGAAATACAATAAAGGCAATTAAAGTATCTTGCCTGATTTATGAAGCTTATCAAATCATATCAGGGGATATAACAGAGATATATTCTTGGCACATACTAAGTGAACTTAATAAATGCTAACTGGTTGATTGAAGCAAATAGTAAATACTGTACTGTCCTGAAATAGTCCTACAATCTACAATTTAGAGTAGTACCTAACAGAAATGCAGAATGCTGCATGATAATGATGGAAGAAAAGATGAGTTATAACTAAGGTGACCAGTGAAAACTTCATAGAGGAGGAGGAATTTTCTCTCTAGAATTCTCTTGGGGGGCAGCTGGGTAGCTCAGTGGAGTGAGAGTCAGGCGTAGAGACAGGAGGTCCTGGGTTCAAACCCGGCCTCAGCCACTTCCCAGCTGTGTGACCCTGGGCAAGTCACTTGACCCCCATTGCCCACCCTTACCAATCTTCCACCTATGAGACAATACACCGAGTACAAGGGTTTAAAAAAAATAAAAATAGAATTCTCTTGGCTTCCTTCAAGCTGCAGCTAAACTCTAACCTTCTATAAGATGCATTTCTTGATCTTCCTTAATTCTTATGCCTTCTCTCTGTTGATTATTCTTGATTTAACCTCTATGTGTCTTGTTTTTACATGGTTGTTTGCATTTTGTCTTCCCCATTAGACTGTGAGCTCCTTGAGAGTAGAGACTGTCCTTTATATTTCATTGTATCATCAGAGCTTGACTAGCTATCTTCAACAGATTTCAATACTCTATTTTCTAATTTATATTTTTTTTATTTTAACAACATATATCCATCTGTAGGAGGAGCTTATGCCAGTCTGGCATTCTAGGATATGAATGAAACTATCATCATCATCAATATCCATTTATGTAGTGTTTAAAATTTGCCATGAATTGTGCTAAGTGCTTCATAACTACTATCTCATTTCATCCTTATAGCCTATACAAGGAAATAGGTATTGGTTTTATTCCCATTTTACAAATGGAAAAACAGAGACAAATAAGTGAAGATATTTGTCCAAGTTTACACAGCTAGTAAGTATTAAAGTATGGATTTAAATTCAGGTCTTCCTTACTCAGGGCATAGGGCTTTACTCTCTATTCCATTATCCCCAGAATGAGAATAGTATTTCAGGTTGTTAGTCATGTGGGAGGATGGACAAAATGAGAGAAAGAACTCATTGTTTCATAAAATACAAGGTCACAGAATTTGAGAATCAGTCTCCTTTCCACCTCAGTGTCCATCTCATCAATCTTTGTGTAAATGCAATAACTATTATAACATGCCTACTAAGATACTGTCCAGCTTTTGCTTAAAGACCTCCAAGGAGTGAGAATCCATCTCTCTTGAAGAGGTTATTGCATTTTTGGACAGCTCTGTTAGGATTTTTATTGTGTTCCTTATAGTCAAACCTAAATTTATTCCTTAACAATTTCTACTCATTGTTCTTGGTTCTGCCTGCTAGTGTCAAATGGAACAAGTCTAAGCTCTCCTCTCCATAATAGCTCTTCAGATAATTTGGGTCAGTGATCATGTCTCCCCAGTCTTCTCTACTTCAATATAAACATAATCTGTTAAACTAATTATCCTATGCCATGGACACAAAGTCTTTGGTCATCCAGGTTTATCTTCTCTAGGTAATCTCTAGTTTTTCAAAGTCTTTCTTTAACCATAGTACTCCAAATTGAAGACAATATACCAAAAGAGAACTATCAAGATTAGAATACAGTGAAACTTTCAACCTCCCTATTCCTGGAAGTTTTGCAGACCAAGATGAGATTGTCCTTTTGGAAGAAGCATCACTGTTACCATATTGATCTAGAAGCCCACTAAAACTTCAGATCTTTTTGAAAACAATTTTCTGTTCTTGACTTATCATTTTTCCCTTTGTGAAGTTAATTTTTTTATATCTCCATATGAAAGTTTACATTAATCACTATTGAATTTTTATCTTATTTGATTCAGTTCTATGTTCTATCCTGAGTTGTTAAATTCATTGTGCTAGTTATCACTTCAAGCTTTATTTCATCTACAAATTTGATGAGCAAATTATCAATTTTTTCATTCAAGTTACTGATAAAATGTAAGATAGAGTACAAAGTGCAGATCCCTGGGATGTTAGATTAGAGATGAGGTATGACATCTACATTATACAATTAACAACTATTCTAAGTAAAGACATTCAATCATTTCTGCATCTAGTTTTTTTTAACTGTCTAGACCACAGCTCTTTATTTTCACAAGAAATGTCTAAAACATGTTAATATCTTTGCTAAAATCTAGATCAGCTATATACCCAAATTCCCTTCATCTGCTAGTTTAGAAATCCTTTCAAAAAGGAAATAATATTAGCCCTATCCAGCCATCCTGGATCTTTGTAAATAGTAATTCTCTTTTGATATCTTTGCCTACAATTTTCTTAATTCTAGAATTTCCACAGGATTTAACCTGAGCTCACTGGCCTATATGGTTTATAGCTTCAACTCCTTTTCCTTTTTTGAAAATCAGGACAATAGCTGCCCTTTTCCAATCTTGTACCTCTTATTCTCCACAATCTTTCAAATATCACTGACAGTGGCTCAGCAATCCTATCTGCCAGTTTTTGTCAGACCTGAGTGGTAGTTCATCTGGGTCAGATGACTTAAATTTATTAAGGGCAGCTAGGTGCTTTCTTACTATTGCCTTACTTATCATGGTTATCAACCCTCAGTTAGTCTTTTCTTTTCTGTCATGTTTAGTGTAAAGGTCATTCTCCTTTGCAGAGCAAAGAGAAACAAATAAGAGTAGAACAGTTGTGCCTTCCCAGAGTTATCACTTATCATCCTATCCATCACAAGCAAAGGTCCTATCTTTGATCCTTCCTTTCTTTCAAATATAGCTTTAAAAAACAACTTTTGTAGTCTTTAGCTTTCCTAAATACATTTAGCTCCCTCTAAGCTTTATCATTACTTACATTCCTTCTACAGGAACATGCCACATTTACATGCTCATCTCTTACCACCTACCTTGTTTTTTCTATTCTATATTTATATATAAACTACATATATAATATAAATTATGTCTATATATAGATGTATTTATAGTGTGTGTATTGTTGAGTTAGCAGGGCATCCATATTTAGTGGTTTAAGATAAATCCCCTTTTTTTTCTCCCCATCAGAACTTTTCTCTTTGTGTTTTCAGATTTCACTTCTGAATATTTTTCATAATCCTCCTCAGCAAACTTCCCCCGAAGGATTTTGCTCCATGGGATCCTACCTACCTTTCATCTGAACCTTTTGAAATCTGCTTTCCCCAAATCTAGGCTACATGATTCAAATTTGTCCTCTTCCTCTTAATAATTATATGAAAGTCATTTCATCTCTCTAAAACTCAATTTCCTCATCAGCAAAATGGAAATAGTAATGCCTATGCTCTCTTACTCAAAATGATGTTGTGATAATCAAATGAGATATTATATATTGAAGCTATAAGCTTAAATGTATTATGTAAACATGAGCTGACATTTACATAGCCTATGCTTTCCCTCTTTCAAAGAGATGTTTTAATTTCCTTCCAGTCCCTCAATTTTTAACCCTTAATCATAGTTTCCATTTCTATCTTTGGCCTTTAATTGACTTTTAGTGTGCAATATGTTTCTTTTTTCCAACTTAACTTTATAATATATGCAATTCTTTAACTAAAGTCCTTCAGCACCTCTTCATAGTGGGAAAATAATTGCGAGTTCTCCAAGTCTATATATACACCAGGAGTGTGCAAACTTAGGAAATCCTCATTAAGTCAATCCCCTAGACTTCGCATATGGCTTCAATGAGATTGTATCAGTGTAGTAAAAGGACCAACCCAACAAAGTTTAAAAAGCTAGGGCCTAAAATGCTTGGCCAAGCAACTGATAAAGACTATTTATTAAGTTATAGCAGTACTCCCATTATTTGCAAATAATGGTAATACTCTGGGTGGTAATATTATAAATCCTCCAATTAATGATGCATAAATATGTACATTAGAAATTATGACGAAATCTTCTAAAGGCATCTTCAGGCTTTCTGTAAATAGCTAAACATGAACTCAAAAAATAAAATTTTACCTTCTCAGGGAGACAGGAGGAAGAGATTTAGAATGCAAAATATTAGAAAACAAATGTTAAGGATTATTTTTACATGTAATTGGGAAAAACTAAGATATTTTGATTAAATATTAAGTTAGGTAATAGAGGAGCAGAGTCCTGTTTTAGAATTATTTATCCTAATGGAAACTACATGGAGACTACCAAATTGTCTTTTGTGGGATGGGAGACCACATAGTAGAATGAACTTCATGATAAAGAGAGCAAACCCCATTCAGATTGCCAAATACTTGACATCATAGCAAGTGCCAGAAATCATCTATGAATTTGTAAAAGGTTTAGAAGGTCCCTAAATTTTTTGCTTTCAGAACCTAGCTTTATGTCTTTCTTATTCTTTTCTAATTCCACATAATTATAATTCAGACAAAGTGCTTTACTTGCTATTTCTCACACATGACATTCTGCCTCTTGTTTCTATGACTTTGTAATTATGATCTCTTTATTTATAATGTTCTCCCTCCACATCAATGCATTTTAGTTTTTCTGGCCCAGGTCCCACATTCTATAAAAGGTCTTTTCCAATCCTGCCAATAGCTAGTGCCTTACCTTCTGAGATTACCTTCTACCTTTTCTTTTCAAGTATGTCCAGCTATTTTCATGTTTCTCTACCTTTAGAATCCAAGCTTTATGGAGGAAGAAACTATATTTACTTTTCTTTGTATGCCAGTTTTTAGCATAGTGCCGAGTACTTAGTAGTGTTTAATAATTTTTTTAACTAAATAACTCTTTTGGTATATATCCATATATGCAATGTGTCCCTTCTCAATAAAATTTAGCTTCTTTGAGAGCACAAACTTTCACATTATTTTTGGATCTTTCTTTGCCAGTTAGCACACTGCCTAATACAGTTGAACACAATAAATGTTTGTTGTCTAATTGAGTAGATAACCTAATATTCTTTCCACATTTAAGTCTATGATCCTACAGCTTTGACTTAATCATCACATGCCACTTTACTATCTTCATGATCACTCATTCCAGGTCTGATGACGAAACCTTTCATTAATCCTTCCATTCTAAACCCCTTGCCTTTCATTGTCTCTAATTCATACCACAATTTCCAAAGCTACTCTCCAAGCTCGTCCTTTACTCCTTTACTTAATTTAGATAAAATAATTTATGTAAGTTCTTATGCTTCACATCCTCTCCCATAAAACTGTAAATAATATACTTTACTTAGTTTGCTTCACAGAGACCTTGTGAGAAGCAATGAAATGGTACTTATATTAGCACTTTGAGCTCTTAAGATAAAACATGATGGCAAATACTGCTTACACAGTGAGCAAAATATTCTGGTATTGGCCTGTTGTATTGTTCAAATTAAAGTGATCTATATTTAAGTAAAAATTTGATCTCTTTTATTTTAGGGGTCACAATTTGGGAACTAATGACCTTTGGAGGAAAGCCCTATGATGGAATTCCAACAAGAGAAATTCCAGATTTATTAGAGAAAGGGGAACGCCTGCCCCAGCCTCCTATCTGCACCATCGATGTTTATATGGTTATGGTCAAATGTAAGATTGCAAAATTCTCTTAACATAAATTCAATTCTTTTTAGTACAGAAATATACTTAAAATGTATGAATTTTGGATTTTGGAGAATATGGATTTATCCATAAAGGTCTGACTTAGCTTTTCCCCCCACCCTTATTATTAATTACTAATGACACTCTACTTCCATGCTGTAGAGGCAAAATGATAAGATTTTAACTGTTCTCAGTATTTTTGTCATTTCTATGACAGTAACTTGAATACCACAAGAAAATACAATTAGACCTGATTACATGGATAGTTCCTTTGTAAGAAAAAAAAACTGACTCTAAATAAATGCCTTGCATATTTGAAAGAATAAACTTTGAACACGGTATTAAATGAAAATGGAATTAAGTGAAAATATGCTTCACAGTTTTCATAATGAAGAGGATTTGGGTGGTTGACCCTTGTGAAAACAAAAAGGTTATGAATGTTTACTTTTATTCAAATTGGGCATTTGTTTATGACTGGACGTTCCATAGCTCTGCCCTCTTTCTCCCTTTCCTTGTCTTCTCCCTTTAAAGTACACATTGTAAATCTGTTTTCAAGGCCCAGACTTCTAATTTAAATAGAATTAGGAAAGTCTCATGTGTTTTTCACTTAATTTAAGTGAGATTAACATACAGCCCTCTCTCTTGTATGATCTGGGTCTTTCCCCTTTTTGATTTATATGAAGCTAGCAAAGAAACAAACTGGTGAAGGTGAATAAGCATCTTATTAATAAGAGACTTTGGGCCCAGTTATGCCTAGATTTATATTCATGACATGTGTGATACAGTCTGACAGGGAGGGAGAACTAAAGAATTTGTTTTCCAGTGCAGGTCAACATGCCCTTTACTACAAAGCATATTTCTATTTACTCAATATTCAACCAGGGAGAAACTGATCCCCTGTTTTAAAGTGAACTGCCTCTAGTTCAAATAGTAAGTGGAAGTCCCAGAAAATCTCAGTAACTTATCAGCTTTGAAATTACAATGATCAGTTTTGCATATGTGTACACCTAAAGCCACAGAGACAGAGATGAGGAAAGACCTTTTGAGATCCTGACAGAGGAAGAAAAATATAAGTGACATTAATGGTTCATTAAGTGGCCCACAAAGACTTCCCAGAAGAGGAGCAAAAAGTGAGCTAACTCAGAAATGAAGAAGTAAGCATTACTGAATCAAATACTAAATTCCTCCATCAAAATCCAGGTAAGACTGGTAAAGAGAAAGAAAAAAACAAGAAAGAAAGGTGACATAAATTGTAAATTGCTTCCTTAATATGAAAAGATGCATTGGGAGATGGTGACCAAATGATGCTGAAATCGGTTAAATTTTTTACCTAATGTATACTCCTGCCCCTGCAGTTAAGGACTTGTAAGTCACAAAAAGAGGACTATTGGCTGGGGTGGTGGTGGTGTGATGATGCTTTTACTCTGGCCATCTCATCAGCCAAATAGAGCCTGGGGAGATAAAAACCACTTTATCTAGACTTCCAGTCAAATAATAATAATATATACCTTGAAAATGGCTGATTTGATCTTTGTGCTAGAAAGGCTAGCACTAAGATAAGCTAATGGCCCTTGCAGAACATAAAGTACTGATCACTTTACATTTGCTATTCCTGCAAGGGGACAAAAAGAAATAGAAGCAATATTTTTCTTGCACTTCTTACCCTTTCCATATTTTTTAATGCTAACAAAATACTGTTCCTCCCTCTTCACTTCCTAAACTCCAAATAAGGAGTCAGATCCCAACTTCTTCTTTGTATTCTCACTGCATCCTACCAAGGATGCAAAACTGCCCTAAAAATGAATAAAAAATCAAGATATTGAGATGCCATGTCATTCTAATGATTCTCAACTTATGTCAGGGCTATATATGCAAGGAAAGTTTAAACAAAATTTTCAGTAGTGGGACAAAGGAGATAAAAATGGCCAGAGACAAGGTGGCTTTTATCTTGTATAATTTTCAGTGTATATTATAGTTAGCACAGGTCAAATAATGAGTTCAAATGGTTTATTTTACCCCAGTTGACTCTTTTTTTTTCATGAAGGTAGCTCTTAGGTTTGTTTACTGGAAACATGAAAAGTGTTTACCCTTTAGCTATCAGAGTCCCTAGGATGCTGAAATTTCCTTTTATTAGGAAGTCATTTATCCATTGACTGCTTTCTCATCTCTCCTCTCTGTGTACTTCTAGGTTGGATGATTGATGCTGACAGCAGACCTAAATTCAAAGAACTGGCTGCTGAATTTTCTAGAATGGCCCGTGACCCTCAACGATACCTAGTCATTCAGGTGAGCAGATTTAAGAGAAGACCTTTTGGTTTGAATGTCATAATACATTTCTTTATGAAGTTACCTCAACAACCCTTGAACCTAATATGAAATATGAAAAAAAAATTCTATCATGTAAACATCCCTCTTCAGCCAGGTTTTCATCCAGTTTTAACTAGAGAATTGGATGCTTATGGGAGAGAATCTCCTCTACAGAGTGATTTGTATCACTTATAAGAATGTCACCTTAATTTTTAACTGCTTCTGTTATTCAAACAAGATGATTATGATTTGCCATATTCACAAATTATCCATATCCTCAGCCTAATCTTCTAAGCAGTGTCCTTATCTCTAAGTCATATACTATCTTTTATTTTAAAAACTTTAGAAGCACAGGAGAGGAATTTCCTTTGAAGAAAATAATTGAAAATATTCAATACATTCTAGTATGATTTCCAGGAGTGAAAATCTTAGATTTTCCCTCCTCTTTTCCCCTTTTCCTTTTCTTGACTAGCATGGAAATAATTTAGATGAGATAAAATGAATTGGATATATGTATATATAAATGGATAAATATAATAGATAGGAAAGAGCTATAAATATATATGGCATATTTATTAAACTCCAAAATGTTGATGAGGGAATTCTAAATTAGAGGAATCTTATTCATATTTTTAGGGTGGAGTGACTTCATTTCTTTTTCTTCTTTTCATGACTATTTTGGAAATTCTAAATTTAATAATTTTGGCACTTTCAAATTTTAATATTATATTATTTTTAATTTTTAACCTTATAAGATTTATTTTTATTTCATAAGATTAGTTAACTTAAAATATGATTATGGCTCTTTCTCAGAAAGTAAACACACCAATAAGAAAATATTTGTTTATTAAGATTCATGTGATAGACAAAAGAAGGTAAAGAAGAAGAGAAAAGTCTTAAAAATGTTCAGGTATTAAGAAGCATACAGTTTCATAAACTGGGATGCTGAATCAGAAATTGTTATTTTTAAAGACTTGTTTTGAATTAAAATCAATACTAACTATTGGTTCCAAAGAAGGAAACCAGTAAGGGCTTTGCAATTGAGATTAAATTACTTGCCCAGGTTCACACAGCTTAGAAGAATCTGATGTCAGATTTGAATCTAGGACCTCCCATCTCCAGGACTGGCTCTCAATCCATTGAGCCACCTCACTGCTCCAGAAATTATTATTTTTAGGAAACATTTCCTAATACCAATTGGTCAGAAAATTATTTATATATATTATATTTTATCATGTTGAAAACATTTGGTAAATTGATGCCCTTAAAGGTCTTTAAAGTATTTTCCTATCAGTTTTTTAAGACCTAGAGTTTATAGCAATTCCTTCTGAGAACCTCCCCTGATCTTCCAATCAGAAGGGATTTTTAAAAAATGAACACTCATACCACCTTTCCCTATGTTTTGAACACAATAGATACTTGAGATATGTTTATTAAGAGAATGAATACATTTTCCAATGAACCATTTTTGTACTTTATAGATATGGGCAAAAACTCAGATGTTCAAAATGAAAGGAAACAATTAAAATTGTATTTCACTTTTTTGTCTCCTGGGTAATATATTTAGGGTGATGATCGTATGAAGCTTCCTAGTCCAAACGATAGCAAGTTCTTTCAGAATCTCCTGGATGAGGAGGACTTGGAAGATATGATGGATGCTGAGGAATACCTAGTTCCTCAAGCCTTCAACATTCCACCACCTATCTATACTTCCAGAGCAAGAATTGACTCTAATAGGGTAAGAAGCAATGACCAAACAACAACAATTTCTAAATGCACAGTCATATTTGGAAAATGATGTATCATAATTGAATATAGCTGTGAATTTTCATCATGTAATACATGAAGATATTAAGAGAGGTCAGCACAAATTCTAGATCAAAAGAAAATAGGATAAAAGGTAAGGCTTTGTTATATAGCCAGGCTCATAGTTCAGGAGGACATATTCTTGTCTAGATTTTGAATGAAAGAGAAAACTTAATTCTGAAGAAATGGTTAGAAAAAGGCCTAGGAAGATAGACTTTTATAAAAATATCCAAACTATTAGAATAGTATGTGGCTAAAATACCTAAAGAAAATCTTCCCAGAAAATGTTTTCTTTTTTTTTTAAACCCTTACCTTCCATCTTGAAGTCAATACTGTGTATTGACTCCAAGGCAAAAGAGTGGTAAGGGCTAGGCAATGGGGGTTAAGTGACTTGCCCAGGGTCACACAGCTAGGAAGTGTCTGAACATAGGATCTCCCGTCTCTAGACCTGGCTCTCAATCCACTGAGCTACTCAGATGTCCCCCCCCCTCGTTTTTTTTATTATTTTTTTTAAAAGAGATTATGATCTAGAAATGGTGGCACAAAACAGTAATTCCTGATGTCAGAGGCTGAGGCTCTCAAGATTTCTTGAACTTGGGATTCTGGACCTGTGTTGATCAGATCAGAGATCAACACAAGGTTCTTTATTTATATGCTGAGTCTGGTACAACCTTAATCAGGTTGCATCAAGAAGGCAAAATTAGCCCTAAAGAGAAAAGAAGCAAGTCAAAGCTTCCATTTTAATCCACAGTGAGATGGCTTGTGTATGAGTAACCATTGCTATTCCGGCCTAACAAGATAGGAGGAGATAGTCTCAAAAAAGTGGGAAAGAAGAGAGACAAAGAGAGGCAGAGACAGAGATAGACATGGGTAGAGATGGATAGAGAAATGGATGTAGAGGTATAGAAGGCGTATAGAGACAGAAAGAGATTGTCATTGTTCTGGAATCCCGGGGATCAAAAAGTCATGGATTTTTCTTATCAAGGGATAGTTTAAGAATATTTGAGAATACATAATTATGTAAGCTGAAATAATCATTCTTTTTAAGAACTACTTAATCTTTTCCACAGAGTGCTTTTAAGTTAGGAATAAAGCATCAGGGAATTTTTTTAATATGTTAATTGTTTCTCTCCTTTGACTACCATTACAAGTAGCCAACATTCTATTAAATATCCCATCATCAGTTGAATCCATATATTGAACATAAACATATTTCCTGTTTTCAGATGACTATTTTGTCCCTTTATTCCCCCAAAGAAAGGTTATACTGGATGATATGAAATTGTGTCACAAAGATCCTGCCACATTTTATTGAGTGTAACAATTCTGTCTCTGTGACAAACAACTTTCCTTGTTCAGAAAGCAGAGTAGGCTTTTGACTTCCTTCTCATTCCCTCAGATAAAGTACTTTGTCTTTTTTCAGAATGGCAGTAAGTGCTTGTGTGAAATCTTTCAGAGAAGGCACTAGTTTCTTTTCCATTGATGTGCAGAGAGTTATCTTGCAAGTTTCCAATCATCCCACCTATATTTATTTCCCATTGTCTCTTTTTTCTCCGTAACTTTGCCCTCCCACCTCCTTTTCCTATACCTTTATCACTTAGTTCTAAAATACCACTGATAATTGCTAGTAGTTAATACGTCCAACATTCTTTTATTAGTTTCTGGTAAGAATGAAATGGAAGATAAAGATCAAGTATATTTCATTTCTTTTTAGGCTTCCTGACTTTCTTTGACCTGCCTAACTCTTTAGGACTTATCAAAAAAGTATAGAGCAATAGCTTTGAAGACTCATGGCTAGGTTTCAAATTGGCTTTGTCAAAAGAGCTGAAAGGGCCAGTCAATACTTAAAGCAAAAGTTGTCCCACCTTCTAAGCCTTTTTGGCTTACTTAATGGAAATCCTGGGAGACTGGGGGTGAGGGGAAGTTAATTTCGCAACACCAAAGGGGTAGCATCCTTTCTCCAAATTGGGACTGTAGGTACCACTTCCAAATATGTTCTGAATCCACACTTCTAAAACTTGGGTGACATGTTAACACTATGCACTGGAGGCTAGAATGATATCCCAAATCAAAATGAAGAATGGAAAACATGGACTATACAAAAAGGGATGTTACTAGAAGCCATTTCAAACCAGGTCAGGAGAAAGGGAATTGGCTAGAATCTTCTGAAAAGGCTTTTCCCAGAGTTGGCATATCATTATACTAAACCTTCTGGATCTCCTGAGTTCATCTTCCCTCCATACATAAAGTCAATATAAGGGTCAAGATACCCAGGGAAGCTGCAAAGGACCAAGAGTTTTATTTTTGAGAAAAGAAGCTCACATTTTAGTCATAGTCCTGCCTTTTAGCTGCCTGGACCTATCTCTCCCCACTCCCAATAGAATGAAGACAGGGAAGGTTTTAAATTTTGTCTATGTACCCCTTGTTCCTTAATAAATGTTTGTTGAATTTAAAAAAAAGAAAAAAGAAAAGAAAGGCTTTGCCTTGGGGTTAGGGAGAGAGGAGGAAAAGGAAAATGGAGACCTTGCTAGAAATTTTCTAGCTGGGAAGATTCAAGATACAATGAGTTCAGAATAGCTTCCCAAAAAGGGTTTCAATAGGAATGAGTGATACTAAGTAAGAAGAGGAAGCCTGGTTAGGTTGAAAAGAATTTTTTAGAAGGCTAAAGACTAAGTACCTCTCAAAAGAAATTTTTTGAGACTGCACTTTTTTCTATCTTTCTGGTACATGCTTTTTAATAATTTCCAATATATCTCCACTGAAAGTGATTATTATTTAAAACATGAAGTGATCTGTAGATTGCACTAAATAAATAAGCTTATATCTCTGAAGTACATTGAACAATGGTAAGATAGATTCACTCACTTCAGTGGCTGAAATGAATAAAGAATACTAAGATAGTTTCTATAAGTCATATTATGATCTAAGAAGATCCTTGGCCGTAATCCTTAAGTGAGCCTTCATTAGAGGAAAGCTTAGAATCTCAGAACCTTCAGTCAGAGTCTTTGTTAAAAGGTGCTAGGTTAAGGCAGAAAAAAGAAGAGGGGGTCAAAGAGAACTGCAATATGGACAAGGTTCCCTGACCTTACATAATTATAAAAATGAACTCTAATCTCTCTTTCAAAACATCATTAAATTTCCTTAATATCATAAAATTAAAATGTTTATTCATTTGGAATTGAATTATTTAGTAGTAATAAATATGGATACCCAGAAATTTCATTTTTTTAAATCATTTTAACATTTTTCATCTTAACATTTTAACACTTCACTCATAATTCAGTAGATGTATATTGTGGAAAAAACAGAAAAAATTTAGAAAATGAAATCAGTTAAACATAATTGAATAGATAGATAAGTGTTTTCAAAGGTTTCATCCTATTTGAGTCCTAGTTCCCTCCCCTTAAAAAAATAAAACCTAAAATATTTGATATATCTAAGAAGACAAACAATTGAGAGATATAACTATATCTTATTCAAGGAATAGGAAGAAGAAGAAAAATGTGATTGGTAAGTTTCTTCCCAGGGTACTCAAAATATTAATATTCCCTGGCAGCTGATGGATCTCATGGCCATTACATTTGGAATCTGAGTAGCAAATTAAATATTTCTATTGAAATAATGACATTTTAAAATGTAGTTTTCTAGGATTAGGACTTTTAGTTTTTCTTTTTAAAAAAGTTGTTATTATGATCTCTTAAATCCTCATTCTTCATTTAGTTTAATTTACTTCTCAGTATAGTATTTTAAATGAAATTTTGGATTAACTAGATGGAAACAATGAGTCAAAGTTGGAATCACATAGGAAGACTTATTTGGGTTGCAGCCATCATTTCTTATTCTGAATACTTATTCAACTGAAGGGAGTTTTAGATCTTGCTTTATTTCTGTCAGGCCTTTAGAAAAGGGATTTTGCTTAAATGTCTACCAATTCATAGGAATATAAAAGATAGTTTAATCACCTTATTGAGAGCTATATTTTATCTTCTTGAATTGTTTTCTAAGCTAAATTTGTATCACTCATGTTGTAACTTCTACTAGTTCTTTTTTTGAAAACATTCCTTATTCCAATATTTCACAGTGCTGGAATATTTTCCTTCCTATAAAGCTAAGATATATTCCCCAGTAGTCACTAAATAATCCTTCTCCCCCATTTGGATATTTAGTATAATTTGGTTTAGGTAGTGTGGGAAAATTACCTATGTCTCTTTTGATAGAGTGTTCTTATATGATGAACCCCAAATTTTATTTCCATTTTTTCTTCTGCTTCCCTTCACCTTCATCCTGCCATATATCACTGCATACTCTTGTCAAATGCATTAGCCATTATCACTGATAGATGTGCTTATACAATTACCACTTTGTAAGCAGGTCATTTCCATTGACTACAGATTATGGTGTACTGCAGATTATTATTGTAAATTACATTATATCATATGATTGCTATTCCAGTATTCTCTGTAGTGCTAATAGCATACAAATAAAACATCCAAAGGAATGAGGCTACAAAATTAGTATTGACATTCACCTAAAATAATTATAATTGTCTTGATTTTTCAAAAAGGCAACTGATAACTGGTGGTCAATTTTTACAAAAGCTAATTCAGTTTTTTAAAGGTGTATCATTTTGTTTAGAATGAATTTTCTAATGTATGCTCTTTAGCAAATATATTACTTTACATATCGTTCTTAAAAGAGTCCCTAAAACAATTTTTGTATACCCTCTGTACTTAATTTAAATATATTTGTTCATTTTAAGAAAATAGATTTAAATGATAGATTCACACTTAAATTTATAGCATGTGTTTATATATGCATACATGGATATATATGTACGTGTGTATGTACATATGTGTGTATCCATATTCATTTGACTTAATCAGTCAGCCTTTTCCCTTTGAATCACCTGGATTTATATTTGTTTAGTAAAATGAATATTAATAGCAAATTCACTCACACCGAGCGAGACTGTCAATAAATTGACATGGCTTATGGTACTTTAGCTCCAATGATATTAAAATTTTAATTTAATGTAAAGACTTCAGTATTGTTTTATAGAGCAAGACACACTTTTAATAGCTGTAGGATCTTTGTGGCATTTGTGAAGATGAGTAGTGAAAGAACATATGCTCTAATGCAGTCAATGCTTATCAACCAACTTTCAATTATGTGGACTAATGAAGGACAGAAGGATAAAGATAATGGATAGCCCTGCATTAAGGGAAGAAAGATTTTTATATGCACATATGAACACATACACAAACATATTGTGCATGTTGTTCAGTTGTTTTTCAGTCATGTCAGACTCTTCATGATCCCATTTAGGGTTTTCTTGGCAAAGAGGTTAATGGTTTACAATTTCCCACTATAGCTCATTTTATAGATGAAAGTTAAGTGACTTGCCCAGGACAGATTTGAACTCAGAAAGAGGATTTTTCCTGGCTTTAGATTGAGCACTCTACGCACTAGGGTGCCACCTAACTAGCTGTCTCTGTGTATATAATGTATATCAGTTTAAGTATGCATATACATTCTCAAACTTGCCTATATCTGCATATATGAAGAGGTTAAGGAAGATCATGATTGACTTATTTGATTTTCATACCACCTATCATATCCACATCTCTCTTTTTTTATGTTCCCATTAAATGGAAAGGTAAATAACTAGTGAAGTAATCAGTTAGTCAACAAGCAAATGCTTGTATTGATTCTGTGCCAAAAACTGTATTAAACACTGTTGAAATGAAAAAAAATGCAAAAGGAGTCTCTGTCTTCAAAAAGTTTGTGTCCTAATGGTGAAAACAACATGCAAATAACTGTGTATCTACAAGATAAATACAGTACAAATGAAAGGTAAACTTAGAATAAAGGCACTAGCTAGAGATAGGTGTTTGGAAAGTGATAGAGTCTCCTATAGAAAGTGAGATTTATGTTGAGTCTTGATGGAAACAAGGGAATTGAGGAAGTGAAGGTGGAGAGAAATCCAAGCAGGGAGGATAGTAAGTAATAGAATTTGGAACTGGGGGTTGGTATGTCTCATTTGAGAAATAGCAAATTGGCTAATTTGGTTGGATTTTAGAGTATGTGAAAGGGAGTTAAAAATTTAGAAATGTCTGAAGGAACCAGGTTTGAAGGGTTTTTAAGTCCAAAAAGAAGATTTTTATCTGTAACAGGACTCATTGAAATTTATTGAATAGGAAAAAAAGTTATCAAATTAAACTGTAGGACAACGAATTCTACCTGAGGATAATGATTTCTCTTTTCAACACATCAAGTTAGAGATCTTTATATGACATCCATTTCACGATACCCACTAGAGAGATGATAATGTAAGACTAGATTTCAGGAGAGATAATACATTGGATATATTGAGCTGAGAATCATTTTCATAGAGATGCTAATTGAATCCATAGCAACTGACAAAATAGATAACCAAATAAGATAGTATGGAATAAGAAGAGAAGACCCAAGATAGAGCTTTGCCATAAACTAATAGTTAATTTGCATGACCTGGAACATAGTACAGCAAGGAAGATTTAAGGGAGAGAACCAGGAAAGCGAGAAGAAAGGAGAGTCTGTTGAGGAGAAGAGGGAATTAATAGCATCCAGGACAATACTGTTTTGTTTTGCCTGTATTTATAACTCCATTACTTAGCATAGTGCCTGCTATGTAGCAGGAGCTTAATCCATATTTGGTGCCTAGACTTTAAAATCCTTTCTAGTTCTAAAGTCCCAATTCTATTATCCTATGAAATTCCATCATTTTACTTTAATAATTAACTTTTTAAGTTATAAGAAAAAATTTAAGTTGTAGTCATATTATCCCAACACACTTTAGACTCCGGTGGAATAGCATCTAGCACAGTTACTGACATATTAAATATAAATATTTCTTGGTCCTTATTGACTAACTGGCAAAAGAGAAAGAGAGAGCATTGACCTTGCGTGGTCTGAGTTCTAGTTCCAGTTCTAAAAATAACTGGTGATAATCTTTGTCAAATTTCATTACTTCTCTCAACGTAGATATCTCTTATCTATAAGGAGGAAACCAGGTGATCTGAGGTTATTGTCACCCTAAAATCCTGTGATGGTTTGCTTACTCCCAGAAATAGCAATCTTCTTTATATGCATATTTATTATTATTTTTTCTTCTAAAGGAAAAATGCTCTTTGGATGCTATTAAATGCATCTTTAGCACCACTACAAATTTTCTTTGCTCATTAGTTCCATTTCTTTGTATGGAATTGAATGTAGAAGAGAAGGCAGAAAACTTAGAAATACAAATTGAGGAAACATCTCATAGCTAAATGAAATGGTAGGAGGGTTTTGTGATGACATAACAAGGTTACTCTAGTTGCAATTTAGTAAGAATCGATATCAATTCTTACAAAGACTGTAGCTGATGATAAATGACTGTGGTGCTCTGGATATTGGTTTTACATTTCATCCAAAATATGTCACATCTTGCTACATGATATCCTTGGCATTCCAACTGGGATTTTTCACTACCAACCCAGAAGAAAGTGCTCTCATTGAATTATTTCACAATACCCTTATGCATTTAGATATCCTGCAGAGTATCCCATATAAATACTAATTTGTCAAGCATGACTTGGGCAATTTATTGTAATCAGAGCTTAAATTGATAAGACCTTAGGCTAAGAATAAATAACTTTTTTTATTGACACTTTAAAGCTTAGTGTTTGGGATGTGTTCATTGTGCTGTAAATTTAAGTAGATTTTTTTTTAAAATTCACCTTAGAAACAGTGTGGTCTTCTATTGAATTTCTGAATTTTGGTTAATGATTCTACCTCCTAGTAACCTGGACTTCTCTGATAGACTATTTTGGATATATTTGACACTCAGCATTTTATTTTAGTTTATTTTCAATGTAATTTCATTCATATAGTCACCTATCAAGGAATAACTTATTGTACATTACCAATGTAGATTTATACCTGATTGTCTTAGAGAGTTGTTGGAAGCAGCAAGTAGATTGCCAAGGGTCACGACAACCAATATGTGACAGAAATAGGACTTGAAACTAAGTTTTCCTTATTTTGAAACTAGTTCTCTAAGCCTTTTTTACTCTTTTTTATAGTAAACACTTGAATCTATATAATAATTTTAGTGTTTGTAAACATATAGGCATATATCTTTTGTTTTTTAAAAATTCTTCTGCATCTATACCATTTTCTCCATTCTCTTTAGTACTACTTGAATCAAGGCCCAGTACTGGTATCACTTCAAAAGTCTAACTGAGCTCCCCATCTTCAGTAACAACCTCTAATCCATCCTACATCATGTTCTGCTTAATTGATCTTTTTTAAAACACTGATTTCATCATTTGGTTCATTTCTTCACAAATAAAGTACCTTATTAACTATAGGATAAAGTCTTAACTCCATAGCATATACATTGCTTTCCATAATTTGACTCTGCCATATCTATCCAACACTTTATATTCTTTACTTCCCTGTCCTTTATCCCCCCTTAACCTTTCATTATATTCAGAAAGATCTTTTTTATTATCGCCTAAGCATAGAGACATAAGGACTGGACTTGTCATTTCAGTGAATTGAAGAAACTCCTTTTACTCAAGCTGCTAAGTGTCTTCTCTGCTCCCCAGAATCTTAGACAGTAGTTTAAAACATTGGCAAAACAGATAAATGACTTGTCCATAATCCATGTGCCACAGTCCATAACTATTAGGTATCAGAGACAGAACTAGAACACAAGTCTTCTCAGCTTCAAAGCCAGATCTCTATCAACTAATCTGCATGAGTCTCATATGCTTCTCTGAGTATTACCATTTTTGTTTCCCATTCCACCTTTGCCCAAGTTCTGTTCATCTCTGCCTCTTCACCAAACTCTAAACATTATTTAGATACATTACTAAAAGACCCAAGTCCAGTCATTTTCAACTCAAGTTATGATCTCCTTATTCTGAATTCCTCTGTTGATTATTATCATCACTTATTGAGACAGTTCCTCCTATACAGATTTTGATTTTGTACTAGACATATGCTTTCTCTGATATAGGAAACTCCTTCTTCCAATGTAAAATGAGACACAGTATTAAAAAATAACCTGGGCCATAGACAGGAACAGCCAGTAGTTGTAAAAGGCATGTCTTAAAACCCAAATTTTTCTGACTCTAGGGCTCGTCTTGTATCTACTTTGCAAAGCTGCCTCTCAACCTATATAAGTCTTATATTAAGAATCAGATACACAAAAGATGTTATTTCTTTTCCTTGATTTTTCTTTTATAAAATCATTTATTACTTTTATACCTTGCTTTTTAATTGTTCTCTAACATTTTCAATCTATGTTCTCTCTTTTGTTCCCTTCCTTTTCCCCTCCCCAAAGATGGCAGGTAATATTATATAGGTTGTACACGTGTCGTCATATAATATATATTTCTGTGTTTGTTCTATTGGGAAAGAAGACATATATCATTAATGCTGGAGTAAAATTCATGGAGGAAATAAATTGAAGAATGGTATTCTTTTATATGCATTCAGACCCTTTGAGTTCTTTCTATGGTGGTTGGTAGCCTTTTCATCATGAATCCTTTGGAATTTTCCTGGATTGTTGCAAAGTGGAAAATAGTTAAATCATTCATTCACAGTTAATAATGGTACATTTTTGCTATTAATGTGTTCAACATTCTGCCGATTCTGCTCACTTTGCTTTGCATCACCTCATATAGGTCTTTCTTGTTTTTTTGTGATCATTCTTGACTCTAAATTTTTTCAATTGATTGAACAAAAATGTTGGTTTTATATTCACTGAAGGGAACACATGCATTAGAGGATCTGGGATGTAGAGCTATAGGATTATATTTAAGAAATTCAGTTCTATAATGCCTACTCCTTTGAGATCTCCAGTTCCCTTCTGCCCATCCTTGTCATCTAAAACTGTTTTGAATCAACTACTCTATTTGTTCCTTTCATGGATTTTGGTAAATTCAAAGATACTTTTAACAACAGTTAAATCAAGAATTTCTACAGTGTTTTAAGTTTGCAAAGTACATTACCAATATCTCATTTTATCTTTATAACAACCCTGGAAAATAGGCTCTTAGTTTTCTCATTTTACAAATAAGTAAAATGAGGCACAGAAAGGCTAACTGTTGCTAGTAAATATATGAAGAAGGTTTCATACTCACTTGAAGTCCTAAAATTTATTCATTGTGATATCTAGCTTCTTTCTTTTACAAGAGTATCTACCCTGATAGGATATATAAGCCTGATGTCACCAAAATCATCATAGAATTTGAATCACTTATGCTAGGAAGTTTCATTGTGATTGTGAATGATGAGTCACCTCAGTATATTCTCCACTGTTCTTTACCCCTTAGACATTAAATTGACAATAATTCCCAATACTCTCCCAGGTTGATTTTTTTCTCACTTTAGTTATTATCAGTTCCTGGAACCCTGATCTTTAACAAAGAAATAATATATTTCCTTGTATAGCACGGACCTTTCTTTCTTTATATGATCGCAATGCCAAATTGCATTTGTTCAGTCATCCAAATTATTGGTAGTTACAGAGCCATCAAATGTGTTCCTCAGGTCTTAATATTGATCTTCCTTGATTTTCCATGTCTCATGTCTTAGAATTTTTATCCACTCAAACAGTTCTTATTATGTCCTACAGAATACCAGATTAGCTTCTTGTGTAATACTTTCTCTATTACTGATTTCTGGAAACTCCAGATATATTTTATTGGCAATGCTATCCGTCACTATAATTCTCTCTCTCTCTCTCTCTCTCTCTCTCTTTCTCTCTCTCTCTCTTTCTCTCTCTCTCTCCCACTCACTCTTCTTCCTCCTTCTCCTTCCCCCCCTTCTTTCCTCGCTCTTATTCCATCACTGCTCTCCATTTATTGCCCCTTGACTTGGTAAAATGTCGCATCTCTTCTAATGATGAATTTTAGGATACTGAAAGCTACTAAAGGGGCAGCTGGGCTAGCTCAGTGGATTGAGAGCCAGGCCTAGAGACTGGAGGTCCTAGGTTCAAGTCCGGCCTCGGACACTTCCAGCTGTGTGACCTTGGGCAAGTCACTTGACCCCTATGCCCACCCTTACCACTCCTGGGCCAAGGACGGTCCCTAGCCCAGATGAAAAAGGAGGAAAAAACTATATCTGCTAAAGAAACTGCAACCTAAAGTTGGCAGGGTGACCCTGAGCGATTGTGTGACCCATTGCCTACTGGTTGTGGCCCTATGCTCCTAAAATGGAGTCCCAGGATAAAAAATAAAAAAAAAAAGAAAGCTACTAAAGGTAATGATGAATTATTCCTTGTATCAACTCAGAGTCTTCTTTTAGTCTAATCTATAGAGGTTACAAATTGAGTTAAATTATTTCTCTATTCCTTTATTAACACATAATTTTTAGGGTCCCTTAATTAACCTTCATCTGCTAACTTAAAAAGCTTGGAATTTGGAACTGTGGTAACAGCTATAATTTCCTGATTATATAGTACTGTTTGACCACCTAACCATGATTTTCCCTCTGGTTTTCTTTTGCATACAACAAAGTCAAATTTTTTCCCCTTTCTTAATAAAAACTTTCCTATATTTCCTCTACTTAGAATTTTTAAACAATACCCAATCCTATGAAGGCAAGCACCAAATTTAAATGCAAGAGCATACACACACACACACACACACACACACACACACACACACACACTCTCACACTCACACACACACATACCCATGGTGAGTCAGTGTGTCAAAGCAGCTAGAGTTGACCAGAAAGGCTCAGGTTCAAATAATGTCTCTTGCACATACTGGTAATGTGACTCCTGGGCAAAACACTCAATTTCTTAGTAGTCTAATCATCTTTCAGACTATGAGTTACTAAGATTGGTCACCAATTGATATACAGAATTTATTCTGGGAGTTCCCTATCCCAGTGAAATTTCAGATTCAGTTCCTCTTCATTTCAATAGCCAATATTCATGTATATAATAGATGCATTTGGAGAAATTAAGATGACTTCCTGACACAAGCTATTGCCAAAAAATGAATAGCAAATTGAGGAAAAACTTTAGCCAGTTATATGAGAAAAGCAGTCAATATAAGAGAACTCAATTAGCATTACCTGGGTACAGCACATCTCTCTCCTTCTACCAGGACCACAGACCCTACCTCCACCTCTTATATAACTGAAATTTGACATCACCATCTCAGTGGTCATTTTAGTCAGATTTTGCCCACATAAAAATGTCTATGAATGAGATTTGCCCGGAGTTATACTTCCCAAGGGAAAGCCTTCTCTATGTATATGCATGATCCATGTGAATATATAGCCACATGCCATTTAATCCCATTGCAGTATTCACAAGTGTAGTATTCTTTTAAAGGACTCCCTAAATGAGGAGTATGTGTTTACTCTGGAAGATGTTTTTTTGCTTCTGCTTTGTTGTTGTTTTTAAAATTATTCATGAAGATCCTTGCTTTGATTTTAGGGCTAAAGGGATTTAGGGTCAATTGACTTAAAAAAGCATCTTCCAGGAGCAAAGGCTGACTATGGAAAGAAGCAAGAACCACAGCCACTCTTCTCTTTTGCCTCTTCTGTTTATGCTATTGAAAGAGTGACTGTAATCAAGAGTTAATAGCTTAAGAGGACCAAATGGAATTGAAGTACTCAAAAGAGAAGAGGAGGGAGGTAGACAGGCAATGAGGAGAATACCTGCATTTTTCTATGAACTAGATTCTGAGCTGTTTAATAAGAAACCTGGCTCTGAAGTCCTTCTAACTAAAAACTATTATGACTTTTCTTGACTACACATCCATAAAAGGCAATGAAGGTCCAGGAACAGATAGAAGTAGAAAAAAGGAAATAAATCCTCCCCAGATAAATAGGTAATATTCACAATATGCCTAATGGCTTTTCAGGCTGTCTATTGAAATGGGAACTCTTAGGCATCTCTGATTTCTTTGATTTGTTCTATAAAATATTGGGCCATTTTAAGATAGAGAATCTTCCCTTATCTCCACAAAGAAACTACTACCTACAAAGCATCACAGCACATTTTTAATAAATATCTCCCTGCTCCATCTCTCATCTTAAATTTTTCAGCAAGTGTCATAGTCTGGGCCATCTACAGCAGTTTTTCCCATTATAATTTAGAGAGGGAACACATTGGGACAGGAAATCATAGAATATGAGAGCTGGCAGGGACCTTTGAGGGCACTCAGGCTGACCTATTAGTTTTCCTGATGAGGAAGCTGAAAGTGACCTCTATACTGCAAGAAGTCAGGAATAACCTTTTATCTTTCCTTGCATACCTCAGCATTTAGTAAAATGCTTGGCACATAGTAGATGCTTAATAAATGTTACTTTGTCAGGTATTGTGGCACATTCCTATCATCCCTGTTATAACCAAATCTCTGGTGTTCAAAAATTCTGAGCTGTAATAAAACCACAGTCTCTGAGGATATCCACACTAAGTTCACAATTATTATGGTAAGCCACCAGGACGAAAGGTCTACCAGTGTCCAAAGAGTAGCAAAATGGCCCACGTTAGAAAAAGCTTCCTTGCCCATCATTACTGGGACTGGGTCATGAGTTTCTGTTGCATTTTCAGGCTGGATAAGAGAAAGAGATGTAGTCTCAAAAAATGCTTCTTGACTCGATTTGTCTTAGCTGAGTTTTGAACCCAAGTCTTTTGTCTCTTAAATTCTCTATTTTTTCTGTTATACCATACTGCTTCTTTATTATACCAAGGTGTCTTTTTATGTTGGTGTAATGTTTAAATACAGGTGTAGAGTCTCCAGAAATATGAAACACACCCAAGACAAAAGGTGTTCATCAATAAGCATTTATTAAGCACATAATACATACCAGACTCTGAACTAGACACTGGAGACATAAAAATATAAAACAAAATATTAATGATTTTTATATTAAGTAATCATATATATTAAATTTTTAGGGATAAGATAATTTACTTTCAAAGTTTTTATATAACCACTACACATGCCATTTGGAACACAAAAATTCCATGGGAAAACGGGAAAAATAAAGCCCTCAAGTAATTGCTGGCTCCTTCTTGCCTGTGGACCTGATAAGCACCCCTATAAGCTACCACCAGACTTACCTCTCAGGAAGGGGTCTCTTTTGTCACCTTCTCTGCTATCTTGCCACATTCAAGAAAATTCTTGCTCTGAAAATAAATATAAAAATAAGGTAATTGCTTTGGGAAAGGGACTTGTTTGATCTATAACTATTCTTTCTTTGGCTGCTTCACATTGCCACTCAACTTGAACAATACATATTCTGGGACACTATTCAGATCCAGAAAGCCTTGCTCAAAAAATCTTTAGCACATATTAGTAATAGGACAACATGGAGACAATGCACTCCAGAGAAATGCAGTTTTACTTGACTTATGGCAAGTGTAGCATTAAAGATCATTTCCATGATCTCAGTAAATTTATTTTACACAAGAGCAATTGTCACATAGTGTAGAATGACTTTGTGAGCATTGTAGAAATGGGGCAATCTCCCACCCCTTTACTACTTGTTAAATAGCACTAATGAAGAAAATCAGAGGTATTAAAAGCAACAATGAGAAGGGAGGTAAATCACAGATGAAATTTAGATTTAGAATGTTAATGATTGTTTTATCCAAATCATTGGATGGTTATTTTTTAGTGTTATTGCTTCAAGTCTCCCAACTCTGCTGTAAATCATTGGGAAAAAAAATCTCATCATGAAGTCTATTCTTTACTGTAAGAGACCTAGAGAGCACAATTATGGGTTTCTTTACCCTTTATGTAATAGAATTGGGAGATTATCATCAACTTTCTATTCAGATTTTAGGAGGATTTAAAAAAAATTCATCTTTGTCTGCCACAGCTCCCTGTTCAGACCAGCATGCTATGATGATTGCTCCTGTAAAGGCTTGAGAGAGATGTGCTCTATTTCATTCTCAATAAGGGTTGATGGCATTTTGAGAGGCTCAGAATATCCTTTGATTACTGTATGAAACAGAAAGGAGAAGATGGTTAAGGGTGGTGGGGGGTGGGCTGGCTCATCAACTTGCCTTTGTGCTTTTTCTGTGGTTGAACATATCCTAATCACCAACATCTTGTGTTTTTAGTCCTGTCTGCTCCCCTCCCCACCTGCCCAAATGAAGTCCCCATTCTCAAGTTCAGCATTCTGACTTAGCATTAGAGTACCCAGAAAAGCTAATTCTGACTCCAATTTTCAGGGAAAAAATTATAAATTAACAGTTGAAGAATCACTATCTCAGTCTACTTGAGCACAAGGCCAGTTTAACTAGTGATTAATCCCTATGACTTTTGGTAGATTCCATGTGCTGTGGTCATTCCTTTTTGCTAGTGTGTTTTTCACATGGTGATGAAAAAAGATGTAGTAAGTCAGACACAGGACAAGAATTGGGAAATTTAATTTTCAGGTCCATTGACTTTACTTTTCCCAGGTAGCATGTGTAGAAATTTAGTAACAGATAAGTTCTATTTTCTTTTATTTAGTAAAAACTCATTTAGAGTTCTTCCATATAGAGAGAAACTTGAAATTGGACCAACCTCTAATTCAATTGTATTATTATTCAGAACTTTTAAGAAGCATTTAAGAAATACTAACTGGGATGTTGTCAGAATGTAAAGAAATGACAAAACCAAAGAACATATTTATATTTGTATAGTTTAAATATCCTTATGATCAGAGATGGCTTACATTTTCCTTAGTGGAATTGCATCAATTCATAAGAACAAAAGCTGGTATATGAATGTAGAACACAGTGAAAGAGCATTATATTTGGATTCAAAGGACCTGAGTTCAAATGCCAGCTTTGTCATTTACTATGTGATCTTGGGTAAGTCACTTGAACTCTCAGAAGCTCAGTTTCTTCATCTACAAAATAAAAGGATTAGGCTATATAACCTCAGATACTCCATCCAACTGTAAATCTTTGATTCTTTGAACTTCTTAGGTAAGAGGAGTCCATGATTTTTTCCCCCAATTTGCTATCACTTTAGGTTCAAAAGACACCCCAGTAAAATAAACTTCTTTAAATAATCCTTGAGTTAAAAATGTAAGAATAGAGCATTTGTAAATTGCATTTTAGCTTTGAAGTCCATATTTCATGGTGAATAATATTGGTCTGGTTCTTTAGTAATTTATCTAGTCACTCTGACTTTGACTGTTTTGTCCATTACTGTAGGCAGGTAAATAACAAGTTTCTCTGAGTAAATAATAATTTAAGTGTTGAATTAATCAATTTAAAACTCCTAACATGATATTGATCTATTTTCCCCTCCAAGAGAGAAAGTAAATTAGCAAACTCTAACATTTTAAAAATTCTCGGGCCGATAAGCTTTTTGTACCTATAAGAAAGCTTAGAGGGGTAGAAAGACATTTTCAAACCAAATGATTTGTAACCTGTGATATTAGCAGGCTTCTCTTGCCTGCATGACTATATTCAGCATACTCATAGGCAATATTAGAGAAGAGTGAATGCCTAGGACTTCATTCACTACGTTAGTATTACTTGTAATTACTCTCAACTAAACTTTCTATTTCCTAACAACTGTATTTCTTCATCCTTCTGACCTCAATGATGCCAGATTTTTGAAAGAGAATATAGGAGATCAGTTACAGAAAGAACCAACATGGCCAGCTCCTTAGGTATGGCATGGATAGAGTGACACAAGCATGCTCATCGAATCTTGAAACACCAGGACAAAGGAACACCCTTTGAAATTTAATAGAAGTAAATTTCATATAAATTAAAGGATGTAAAGCTTTGCAAAAGCAATAATATTGATACTGATCTTAGAATTGGACAAATTTGTGAAAGACAAGACATCTGAAAGAAAGTGGTATGTGCATATACATTTATATAGACATATACTCATATATCCTTAGAGCAAGAATTCCTTTATGCTTTGTTTTTGTCCTCAAATACTTTTTTCCAATTACACATAAAAACAATTTTTAGCATTATTAAAAATGTGAGTTCAAATTTCCTCCTTCCTTCAATGAGAAGGCAAGCAATTTGATATGTTATACATGTGCAATCATTAAAAATTTCTATATTAGTCATTTTGTGAAAGAAAATAAAGACAAGAAAATAAAAATAAAGTTTTTTAAAGGGATCCTTCATTTTGCATTCAGACTCCATTAGTTCCACCCCTCATTGAGGTAGAAAGCATTTTTTCAGCATAAGTCCTTCAGAATTGTCTTATATCATTGTATTGATTAGAGTAGCCAAGCCTTTCATAGTTGATTATCATATAATATTACTGTTACTGTGCGCAATGTTATCTTGGTTCTACTCCCTTCATTTTGCATCAGTTCATTTGGGTCATTTCAGGTTTTTATGAAAACATACTGCTCATCTATTCCAATAACACAATAGCATTACAACCATACACCAGGACTTATTCACTCATTCCCCAAATGTCCAATTCTTTGTCACCAAAGAAAGAGCTGATATATATGTATATATATATATTATTATACATCATACATACGGGATTCAGGCATAGGAGTGCTCTTGCTGGGTCAAATGGTATAAACAGCTTTATAATCCTTTGGGCATAGTTCCAAATTGCTCTCCAGAATGGTTAGATCAGGTCATAATTCCACCAACAGTGTGCTTTTCCCCACATTCTTGCCAATATTTGTCATTTTTTCTTTTCTGTCATTTTAGCCAATCTGATAGGTATGAAGTGGTACCTCAGAGTTATTTTCATGTTCATTTCTCTAATCAATAATGATTTGGAGATTTTTTATATGACTATAAATAGCTTTAATTTCTTCATCATCTGAAACCTGCCTGTCCCCCTTGTCTATTTATCAATTACAGAATGACTTATATACTTATAAATTTGATGTAGTTCTCTCTATATTTGAGAAATTAGGTCTTTATGAGAGACTTTCAGTAATTTTTCTTCCTGCTTTATACTTTCCTTCTAATATGGACTACATTAGTTTTGTTTGTGCTAAACCTTTATAATTTAATGTAATCAAAATTATCTGTTCTCTCTTTCATAAGGTTCTCTATCTCTTGTTCAGTTATAAAGTCTTCCCCTATCCATATATGTGACAGATAAACTATCCCATTAGATTAGAGTGAAAGGAGACAATGTTGGGAGCCCAGGTAGAAAGAAGGCCCTAGACCAGGTAGAATAATGTTGGAGACTTAAATTAGGATTGTGACCATATGGATGGAGAGAAGGTATATATATATATATATATATATTTGATAAGGTATATATATGCATATATATATAGGTAGAAACAACAATATTTGTGAACATTAAATATATAGAGAAAGTGAAAGTAAGCAGGAGAAAATGACACTGAAGTGACTTGAGGAACGATAGTTTTCTTGTCAGTAATAAGAAAATTGGAAAGAGATAAATGTTTGAAGGAAAAGATAATGAATTCTCTTTCAGACATGTTTTGCATGTATGCCCATGGAATAATCGGTTCAAGATGTCCAAGGAATACTTACTTTAGGAGTGACACTAGGATTTGACATGGAAAAATCATAGAGATGACAATAGAATCCACTGGAGTTGATGAGATCACCAAGTGAGATAATATAGAGGAGAAAGAGGCTCAGACGAGAGCCTTCAGGGACACACTTTGTAGTGGTCATGAAATATATGGAGAGATGAGATGGACAGATATAAGAACCAGGAGTGGGGCACCTAAATGGCTCAGGTGATAGAGAGAGAGCCAGGACTGGAGATCAAGGCTCTGAGGTTCAAATCTGGACTCTCACATTTCCTAGTTGTATGACCCTGGACAAATCACTTAATCCCTTTGTCTAGTCCTTACTGCTCTTCTGATTTAGAACCCATACTTAGTATCCATTCTAAGAAAGTAAGGTTTTTTTTTTTTATATCTTAGAAAAGTTATCATGGTTACATGATTCATGCTCTTACTTTCCTCTTCACCCTCTGCACTCCCCCCACCCATGGCCATCATGCATTTCCACTGATTTTAACACGTGTCATTGATCAAGACCAATTTCCAAATTATTGATAGTTGCATTGGTGTGGTAGTTTCGAGTCTACGTCCCCAATCATGTCCACCCCGACCCATGCGTTCAAGCAGTTGTTTTTCTTCTATGTTTCCTCTCCTGCAGTTCTTCCTCTGAATGTGGGTAGCGTTCTTTACCATAAATCCCTCAGAATTGTAAGTTGTTTTTTTTTTAAAAAAAGAAGCAAGAGAGATATCAATGTTTTTAAAACAGAGAGAGAGGGGATATGTATTAAGGAGATGGAAGTGATATTTTGATAAGGAAATAGTATGATTGCTAATCAATCCCCTGCTTTTTTAGTGAGGCATTTGGATACAAGATTTTAGATAGTATGTAAATATAGAATATTCTTTCCTCATTTATAAATTAATGCCATAATAGGCCTATTTATTTCCCTTTATATTTCATGTGGGTAGCCCCTCTTTCAACCCTGACGGAACTCCTTTTCAAACCTCATCATGTGTGACTCTTGTCCATTGTTTACAGTAATTCTTCAAAGGGGCTCCATCCAATATCTTCTTATAATAATTGCTTGGGGGTATAAATCAGACATTTTTCTAGGGGGCAGTGGTGGGTGAGAGTCTTCAGCGTGTGTAGCATAAAAGAAAAGCAAATATAACACTATCATTTTTCTCTGAGAGATATTGATGTAGTAGAAAGGTATCCTTGGGGTGAGATGGACCTGGGCTCAAATCATATCATCAACACATATTAAATTACTTAACCTTTCAGTGACAAGCAACTCACTAAGAAGAAAATTTAAAGACAAATTGTACCTGCATTAGGAAATTCTCTAGAGGGGTGAACCCCTGTCTTTTTTCCTCCCCAAATAACATCAACTCTAGTGCTTTTTGGTAATTCAGGTTTTCCTTTCCAGAGCCTATCTCTCCTAAGAATGTTTATTATGATTTTTTTAAATCCATAAAATGCTTCATAACTCTATTCATTAAAACTGTGGCACAGGCAAAGTATTAAAATACTTCTCACTTCACAGAACAGGATTAAGTGGTTTAAATTTCTCTCACATAACTTTGTGGTCTCTCAGTGTGTCAACCTTTACCTGCAAGACTACCAAACATTAAGAGAAAGAATTCCAGCCTGCACATATGCTTAAGATGAGGCCTGCAAGAGGCAATGTCTGGGCACCAATTCCAATGGTACATCCTATTAGTTGACTCTATCCTGATGCTTTCAAGTGGAAGTAGGAGTGCATCAAGAAAACAAACCCAGTACGTTCACTGTTGGGCAGGTGAATCTTCAGGTATATATTTTGACTAATTCCCAATCTGTAGCACCTTGGGAAGACAAAAGAAGTGTGGATATTTTTTCCTCTAATCATCCTTCCTGCTTTTAGCTCATTCACCTAATTAGGCCCAGTTAGCCTAGATTCTGATCATTAGACATTTAACATGTCAGCTGCACAACGTAAAAGAATACCAATGCATTCATCCTTTGATTTGTTTCAACACTAATAGGAAATGATTCTTTTTTAATCTTCAAAAGGATTGTTATTTGAAAAAGAGAAAGGCCTTTAAACTAGAATATTAGATATTCAACTGTACCATCAAATGAACCTCATAGATTAATTTCTCCCAATTGCATTTTTCAGAAATGGCACTAATAACTCTTAACAGTTGTTTATGTAGAATGATAATAGAAATCATGATAATAGTAACAATCCAAAGAATTTTATCCAAAATTTGCATAACACAAGTTAACCCATCATTAAATATACATCTAGATAGATGCTCTTTATATAGAAAACCAGTAGATTTTATATTTTTTCAAGGTTTATCATTTAGAACATATTGGAAAGTGGCCATTTGTGCCAATCTATGTTAAAAGAATATTTGTTAAATATTCTAACTTGACTTGAAGCCACAGGATTACATAGCCTCCTGATTTTTGTTTTTCATGTGACATCTTTAAACTCCATTTCTTAATTGTTGGGATATGGACTGGACCGAAGGTTTTATTGATATAGGAAGTCCCAGTTAGGTCACTCTCTACCAGTGCAAGTCAGCATCTTCTCAGTAACTTTTAAGCCTTAGAAAGTGGTATTAAACTCAAAAAGAAAGGGATGCGGCATTAAATCAGACGTAAAATCCTTACAAGTTTCATACTGGCTTAGAAAACAATAAATTTACATTGCATATGTTTTATTATTGTTTTTTTTCTAATTTTGTTGAACATTTCCTAATTACATTTTAACCTGGTTCCAACCCCCTGGAGAGTATTTTTGGACACATATGACCTACAGACTGTGTTTTTAACACCTCTGCCACAGAACCCTAAGAAACTGAATCATACTCCTGTGGTCACACAGCCAGGATATGTAAAACCTGGGATTTGAGACTGGGTTTTTCTGGCTCTAATAACAGCTTTCTGTTGACTCTATTACACTGCCTCTCTTTCTTGTTCTGATGAAGGATAACAATCTCAAGACTGTGGTGTCTTGTATTTGTAGAGTAATTTCTGTTTTTCACAGTTCTTTTGTACACATTAACTCATTTGAAATGCACACCACCAGTAGTGAATTTGACTTCATAGCTCCTTAGTTTGAACCTTGGTTTTGCTGTTTATTGTTTCTGTGTCCTAAGGAAAATTACTTCTTTCTCTAGACTTCAATTTTCTTTTCTGTAAAGTGACGGGGTTAGACTAAGTGATTTCTAATGTCGCTTCTAGCTATAACTACAGTGATGCTGTGAACATTGTTTAGGTAGGTATAGCAGACATTACTGTTTTATTTGGTATTAGGGTCAGATAGAATAATCTCTGAAAAAAAGACAGAAATTTAGTAATGTCTTGAAGAAACCCTGTCTCTAGGCTACTCTCAAATTTTATATTACCTTGATTTATGTGGAAATGGAATTATTTCCATTTTGTGGATGAGGAAACTGTCTACTCTAACATTGGAATAAATAGTGGCAGAGCTTGGGATTAAAATCAAAGTGTCCTTATGCCTAGTCCATTTTTCCTTCCCAGCTAGGTGTCAGAGTTGAAAATAGGTTTGGAGTCAAGACCTGAATTCAAACCTGACTTTAGACCCTTGTTAACGATCTATTCCTGGGCAAGTCACTTCATTTAGTTTTCTCATATGAAAATGTGATAATAATATTACCTATCTCCCTAGTTGTTATAAGGATGATATAATATTTGTAAAGGAATTTTCCAACCTTGAAATCCTATATAAATATTAGCAATTGCCATTATTCCCATTATTCCATGCATGATGCCTCAGCAAAATAATACTCATTGACATCTTGAAAAATAATCTAATCCAACCAGAAAATTATTTATTAAGCACTTACTTTGTCAAGGTCCTGGAATAAGCACTATAGTCACAAAGATTAAAAAAAAAAAACAAAGAATTCCTTCTCTCAAAGATACTTATAGTTGACTGGAAAGATATTACATGTGTAAGAATGATTACTCCTGCTCCCACTGCCTGAGAGGACAGTTTGTTATATTTCATACCTACCCCACGTTTTTCTAGTACTTTTTAGGGGATTGGAGGATGTCTGCTCTTTGCCATCGGTTCAAATCCCCAGTACCCCAATTCTATTTAACAATTTAGTAGCTAGATTAAATTTTAGAAAAGGATTTAAAGAAAAAAATGAACAAATATCCACCCTCTACCCCTCCTCCATGACAACTATTTCCCCAATACTTCTTTAATTTCTGGATAGATAAAAGGAATTAGATTCACAATTTAGCTCAGTTCCTGTATATCATTAGAGCCATCAAAGTCACATCAGAACCTCTTTCTCTAACTCTCCTCCTGATACACTGGCTTCTCAGGACTTTTCTCTTGGAGTTGCAGCAACATCCATCCTGAAGTCCCAGCTCCAAAGCCCTCATAGTTTGAGCTCCTGGGCCCAAGGACCCAACCATTTGTGCCTAGAATTAAAAAGGACAACCCAGACAGACTAAATCCCCAAACCTTTCTCCAGGGCTAAACAAAAAAGGGAAAGGTAGGCCTTTTTCCCACCCCCATATGAGTTCATGCTATGCCTTTCTGAGGCCTTTTTCCCTAGATCAAGATGTCCCAGTGTGGTATATTTAAACACATAGCATATGTTAGCTATTCAACCAATGGAAAGAAGTTGCTCCCACCATGTTATAAGTAGATGCCTCTCACATATGTGCCTCTCTCTTAAGTGATATGGGCAGGAAAAAACCCATGTTATATATCTATGGTGATAAGTATACATATGATACTTTGAAGAGAGTAAACATAAAGCTACCTGAAGGAAATAACACATGGGCTGAAGTTTGCAGGAAGCTAGGAATGATAAAGTGAGTCTAGACTGCATTCTACTCAGGAGAGACATCCTATACAAAGGGACAGAAACAGAGAGTGAGAAATTAGATATCATTTATGGGAAACAGTAAATAAAATAGTTTATAATATAGACTGAAGAATAATAAACATTAAAACTGAAGAAGAAAACTAGAGATCAGGCTAATATTGAACATAGCAGTTTTTATTTATCCTAGTGGCAATTAAAAGTCACTTATGTTTCTTGAGCATAGAAGTGATATGGCCACTTGAGCTTTAAGAAGACAATTTTGGTGACTGAGATGGATGATGCAGAGAGGAAATAATGGAATCAGGGAGATCATTTAGGAAGCAATGAGAAGAAAAGAGGAAAAAGGAAATTATAAAGTAATTTTCAGATAGAAGAGGCTCATTTCTAGGGTAGTGAGGTTAGAAGGCTGTCTACAAGAGAAAATTAAGAATTAAGGATTGAACTGGGCACCCCTGGGAAGAGTTTGAAAGATCTATTGGCACTGCGTGGCGCTCAGCTACTCTCTTTCCTGAACTAGCTCCCCCACACTGATCTCCTGAATCTGAACCAGATGTCCTTTCTTTTCCAGGGCAGAAAAGCCCAATAACCCCCTAGTCAAGGAGAGGATATGGGACTTTGGGAACTCAGGGAACTGTCTAGCATAGCCAGAGATCTCCAAAGAGGAAATTCAGAACTTTCCAACAATCCAAGAGAAACATGACTTCCCTTCATAGTCTAAAGGAAAGTCCTAGAATCCTACCCTCAGAGGTGACAAGCTAGAAAGATACCTATATTCCTAGCCAGGGGCAAAAATCTTGTGATCCAAGAGGATTCCTGAACCACTTTCCTTTCTCCCTAAGCCTACTTTTCTATCCTGTTCTCCTTTATATGTACCCAGAATGCTTGATTATCGGCCCACTGACAGTGTCTTTAAGGCTTTATCTGCAAACCTCTGCCAGGGTCTTGAAGCATATATAAACTCCTTTGAATATGGCACATTATACATGCCATGAGAGGACTTTTCAGGAATGTCATAATAGTTTTTCAGAATTAGATTTAAAACATGTTTGCGCATAAAATTTGACCTATTCTTATGTTGTACAGCCAGTAGATGGTATTTCTGGGGGAAAGGCATCAGAAGTGGCATGCATATCTCGTAGAAGGTGCAGTATCAAGAAGATACAGTACTGTTAGTTGCTCCTGTTGCCCACTTTTCACTGCCTGTGTTCCGGTCACTATCACACTAATTCCCATGAAAAAATAAACATCCATTTTGTTGGCAATCTGAAATCCCAGAATATTTGACTGAAGTTAGCACTTGAGTTTCCTAGTTCACCAAACATCTACAGAATAAATGTTTCCATAAGAAGCTTCTCTTGACTGGAACTGTGACTCTAGAACTCATTGAGAGTATAAGGAGACCTACAGCCATAAGACCCGGATTCATAGATTTGCTTTGACACTCAGTACTTGTATTACTCACCTTTAAAATGAGAGACATTGATTAGACAATCTCTAATGTTCCTTCTAGCAATAACCTTCTGGAAACCACACAGATATAATGTCATGACCATAAGACCACTTCATTTTCCTAAGTGGATGATTCTCACATTTTCAAATTAGGTTTAATAGAGAGTTTCACAATGCATAAATACCTTTAGTCTTTGCTACTCTAGAGATTCAATATGGTAGATCCTTTATACTAGAGGGTTCTGAGCTAAAGTTATTTGGACATCCACATCAATATGCTGAGATTCAGAGTCCAATGCAATCAGGCTTCCCAAAGAAGGGTGGACAGATTTGGAAATGGAGTAGGTTAAAGTTTTTCTTGCCAAATTAATAGTGGGATTGGGTCATGAATAACCATTGTACTTCCAACCTCAGTTAGGGAGGTGGAGGAAGAGGGAAAATGTTAGTAATGATCGTCAAATCAACAAGTTACCAGATCTAATATCATTATTCTTCATATTTATATAAATATAAACTTAAGTTTAACCATGAATACAATCACATGCCAGCCAGTTTTATTCTGGCAGCCCTCAATAATGAAGAGTAAATAGGAATTAGTAGTCTTATAATTTTAAGAACTTATAGGGATCAATAAATAGACATGAGGATTATTTATACTATTGTTTTTCTACCTTTTCAAGAAAACCCATATATTTGAGTGAGTTTTTAAAGGAATATGTGGGAAAAAAAGGTATTCATTCTCTGGTCAAGGGGCAGCTCTTGGGAAGAGTTGCATTTTCTCTTGGGGTACTACCTTCAATCTGATATTCATTTTGGCTCAGATCAGTTGTAAATAGCAGCCTGTTTCTGTGAAATGTAACTGGTGTTTGCTCTGGGATGCTGGGACAGCCATCCATTGTTTGTTCTGTTAGTAGGTTTGCTGGAGTATCCACCAAACATTATTCAGATCAGTTCTCCAACCAGCTGTCCTAATTCCAGGTAGACTGGTGGAAATCTTTTTACTTGCCAGAACAGCTGTGCAACCTGGTAGCTTAAGAGGTAGTAGTTGGGTGAATCAACTATTGTTACAAAATCTCTTTCTCTCCTGTAAATAGCTTGTATGGAAGAAATGGTACTATTGAAGACATCATTTCACTAAGTGCAGTAACGGAAAAGATTACTCTGAAAGTCTTAAATATATGACTTTAAATTATTTCCAAACTGTAAACAGCTGCTATATAAAAAAAGTTTAAGAAAATGATTAAGATCATCCAAATGCAATAGTTAGAAAAATTTGTTTCCTGCTCTCTATCACTTTTATCACCACCTTATGCTGCAGCCCTTCTCCAAAACCAATCGCCTGCCTACTCTTCAGTCTCACATACACAGTTCCCAACAGACTGAGCGTAAGATAGACTAGTTGAATAAAAAAGAAAGTATGATTTTAAAATATTGATTGAATTTATTTTTAAATGATCCCAAATTTATTTTTTTAATCTCTGAATCCCAAATTATGTGTGTCGGAGGGTAGAAAAAAACAGAACATTTTAATGAAGATATGTATATATAATGAATATATATATTGAATATATATACATATATATATACATATATATATATAACAAATTCCTGCATTGAACATGTCAAAATAATGTATGTTTCAATCTGCATCCTAATCCCCTCACTGCTTAGTTAGGAAACCTGTCTGACCCATTTTCCTCTAATTTGTTTCTATCTAAACCAGTGATTCCCAAACTTTTTTGGCCTATAGCCCCCTTTCCAGAAAAAAAATATTACTTAGCCCCCTGGAAATTATTTTTTTTTTAAATTTTAATAACAATTAATAGGAAAGATAAATGTACCTGTGGCCATTAGCGCGTCCCTGGATCACTGCAGCACCCACCAGGGGGCAGTGGGGCCCACTTTGGGAATCACTGATCTAAACTATTCATGATAGGTCATCTGAAATAGTGATTTGGCATTTTGTTTATTAGAATTCTTAAATCTTTCAAAGTTGTTCATCTTTACAATTATGTTGGTATTATACAAATTGTTCTCCTAGTTGCAATCACTTTATATAAGTTTATATGAACTTTTCACAGCTTTTTCTGAAATTATTGTTATTAAAACAGAAATTATCTTTCATTATATTTATGTGCTATAATTTGCTTAGCAACTTCCCAATTGATGGATAACTCTTTGTTTACAATTCTTTTTTTGTCACTAAAGAAGATACTATGAATATTTTGCACCTATATACTCTTTTGTCCTTTTTTTTCTCTTTGGGTACTAAGCCATGTAGTGTTATAATTAAGTAAAAGAATCTGCAGAGTTCAATAATTTGGGGTGGGGGAGTGGATATAGTTTCAAACTGATTTTCCACAATAACTATAGCATCAATATCTTTATGTGCTTCTTCCCCCCCACAAATATTTGTCATTTTCTTTTTATATCAATTTTGTTAATATTTTGAATATGAGATAATTTCTCTAATCAGTGATTTGGAAACTTTTTCTTATGGATGTCAGTAGTTAGGGTTTATTCTTTCGAAAACTGGCTGTTCATATTCTTTGACTCTACACAAGTAATTATTTGATATTTTGATTGGTCTGATACTAAATTAATTCAGGTATCAAGCTCATCTTATTATATTGGCTTAGTCAATGTATGATCCACGAATATTTTTCTAATTATTTAGGTCTGAAATTTCCTTAAAATGTTTAGAGGTATATTTTCATAAGTTCTGTGTTTATTTTGATAGGCAGATTAAGTATTGTATACAATTTGTAACCAATTAAAAATGGAATTTCTTTTTTATCTCTGCCCACTGATATAATGTTGATGATTTACATGGATTTATTTTCTATCCTGCAACTTAAAGAAAGTATAAATTTTAGGAACATTTTAATGAGTCAATTTCACTTGATAGAGTTGACATTTTGGAGACAAGAAGACCTGAGTTCAAGCCCTGCCAATGGCATAAAACATGTGACCATATACAAATACCTTAAGTTCTCAGTATTCTAAGGAACTTTCTGACTCTAAGTTTTAGGAGAATTATATTTCCATACCAGTACAAAGAGCTGGCACACTGAGTTTTTCATGAATAGATGAAATTCCAGGTTCATCTCAATAACTATAGAACATTAAGTTTATATTAATTCTAATCAGTGACCCAATGACTGTTAAGAAAAAAAAATTGCCATGTAAAGCTCTTACCTACTATGTCTCAATAGGTATGATTTATTTGAAGCTCATTAACAGCCTTTAGCAAAGAAGACAAACTAATAAATGCACATACAGAAACTATTAAAAGGTAAATAATTATTTTAATAATAGTATTTGCTTATCCCATTATTGTTTTAAAACATTGTACATGCATCGTCTTTCTTGATCTTCACAAACAATCCTAAAAGGCAGATTATGCTCAGGTTATTAGCCCACCCATTACAGTTGAGGAAATTGGGGTTCAAGGAAGCGAGGTTTTTCCTAAGGTCAAGATGCTATGAATTCCAGTCAACATTCAAAGCTATCTTCTAGCTTTAAATCTTCATTTTTTTCCCCTACTGCACTATGTTTTCTCTACAATAGCTAATATGCAGGACCAGGAAGAGGTTATAAATTATTTTCCACTGCTTCAGACAATTTTAATGCTTCTAATTTCACATGTTCCTGAATATATTCCTTGTTCTAAGTTTTCTTCTCTCCCACCCCTGGCTTTATCTATAAAATGAAGGGATTGAGGATAGTTAGGTGGCTCATTGGATAGAAAGCCAGGCTTGGAGAAAGGAAATCTTAAGTTCAAATATGGCCTCTGATACTTTCTACTTGTATGACCCAGGACAAGTCATTTAAACCCAATTGTCTAACCTTTACCACTCTTCTGCCTTGAAACTGATACTTAATGTAGATTCTTAGAAAGAAGGTAAGGGTTTAAAAAAATAAACAAAATGAAGGGATTGGATTAGATTACTTATAGGTTTTCTTCCAATTCTAAATTTTATAACTCTATAAATATTTGGTATTGTCATGGTCCATACCTTTGAGCCTACCTTGATGAGCATAAAAATTATGTACTACACATATCCCTGACTTGTTCAACAATAGCTTTTGGAGACTATCTTTGTATGTTCAATCGAGCAGGCAAGGAGACATTTATTAAAAATCTACTGAGTGCCAGGCCCCTGCTCTACACTTAGGGTATAAATATAAAGAACAAGAGTTCCTAAACATACATTTCCCATCATTTTCCTGGTTCCTTACTAAGAAATTAATAAATGGTTATTGTCATTAGTAAGAGAAAATTTTATGTCACTCTTGCTTTTTTTACTTCAGATGATGCATAATAAATTCTGTTCTGGTCCTTTGCCTTTAATCTGTGTGTCACCCTGCCTCAAATGTATTTCATGTAAACAACATATAGTATGATTCTGGTTTTTAATCTATTCTGTTAGCTGCTTCCTTTTTATGAGTGAGTTCATCCCATTCATATTCAGCATTATGATTACTGTGTATTGTCCTCCATCATATTATCCCCTATAGATCCTGCTGTATTACCTTTCACTCTGTTCCTCCTCATCAGTATTTTGGTTTTTCACACACACACACACACACACACACACACACACACACACACACACACACACACTTCCTCCTTCCTCTAATTATACCTCCTTTCTCTTGTCTTATTCCCCTTCTACTTCTCTGTAGGGTAAGATAGAATTCTATACCCCACTGAATATACTTGTTTTTTCCCCTCTGAGCCAGTTACAATGGGAGTAAAGTTAAGCCTTGCCCGTCACTACCTTTATCTTCCCCTCTCTATAATGATTTTTCATATCTCTTTATGTTATATAATTTACCCCATTATATCTCTCCCTTCCCTTGTCTCTCAGTGTAGCCCTCTCTTTCACCCCATGATATTTTTACATAAGATTCATATGCATACATATCATACATACATATTGTTTCATATCATCACATTTACATACATATAATATCATGTTATATTATCATATACATAATATCATCATAATCAGCTTATTTCCCCATCTTCTTTCTGAGCAAATTCCTTCTATCATTTCTACTACTAAGAGTAATTTTTGAGAATTACACAACTCCTCTTTCCATGTAGATATATAAACATTTTGACCACAATGAGTCCCTTAAATTTTCTCTTTTTTACTTTTGGGGCTTCTCTTGTGTTTGGACTTCAAAATGTGTTTATGTCTGGCTTATTTCTCAGGAATGTTTGGAAATCTTCTATCTTATTGAATGTCCATTTTTTACCCTGAAAGAATATTCTCAATTCTGCTAGATAGGTGACTTTGGGTTGTAAACCCAAATCTTTTGCCTTCCTGAATATCATATTCCATGCTTTTTGATCCTTTAATGTAGAAGCCACTAGGTCCTGTGTGATTGTAACTCTATGGTATTTGAATGGTTTCTTTCTGGCTGTTTGAAGTATTTTCTCCTTGACTTGTTGGCTCTTGAATTTAGTTATAACATTCCTGGAAGTTGTCATTTCAGGATTTCTTTCTTGAGAAGATCTTCAGTTCTTTCAATTTCATTTTTATTTTCTTGTTCAAGGATCTTTGGAAAGTTTTCTTTGGTAGTTTCTTATAAAATGATGTCCAAGGTTTTTTTTTTTTTTGATCATGGCTTTTAGGTAGTCCAATAATTCTCAAATTGTCTCTCCTAAATCTATTTTCTTGGTCAGTTGTTTTTTCATTCAGATAGTTCATGGTTTCCTCTGTTTTTTCATTCCTTTGATTCTGCTTTATTGGTTCTTGATTTCTCATGAAATCATTGGTTTCTAGATGGTCAGTTCTGATTTTTTAGACCTAATTTTCCTCTATTAGTTTTTGGTTCTCCTTTTTCAATTGACCCATTTCTTCTTGCATCACTTTCATTTCTCCTTGCAACACTTTAATTTCTCTTTCCCACTTTCTCTCTGACTCTTTTCATTGGTTTTTGAAGTCTTTTAAAATATTTTCCAGAATCTGTGTCCAATTTATATTTTTATTTTGGACTTTGTGTGTGTGTGTGTGTGTGTGTGTGTGTGTGTGTGTGTGTGTGTTTGCTTTGCTTTCACTGTCCCCTTCTGTGTTGGTACCTTGCTCATTGTATCAAAAAAATTTCTTTAGAGTTAAGTGCTTTTTTTGTTGGTTATCCATTTTTCCTATCTAATTATAGGTAGACTATTTTCTGGGGAGTTGGGGTACCCTTTTAAACTTCAGCCCTTCCTTGATGCTATTCTCAGTTTATTTTCTGGGTTTTTACCAGTTTTAGTTCTTGGAAGACAATGTGATGGTCTGAGGGCTGAGAGCTCTGAAATATCCCTCCCCCTGATGATTCTACTGACCCTTTAGATCCTGATAGGTCAAAAGACTTGACGTAGGTTGTAAGCTTTTGGTCTTACTTTGATCTTGATCAGTCAGGAACTGCTTAAATTGTAACCTCAGGCTTAGGTTTAAGTTTTGGGCCTTGCTATGTATTTGCTCTAATTGGGTACACCCTTGATTGCCCTGTCCTGGAGCTCTGCCTTTAGCTTTAGGCAAAAAGATCTGGTCCCCCCTTAGTACTATCCATCACCTGAAACTGTGACTCATCCCAACTATGTTCTTATCCCAAGCCCAGACTCTGGACTCACACAGGTTTGAAATTTCAAGGGGTCTGGGTTGGCTTGGATCACTATTTGTCCAGCCAGGATCTCAGGGTCTAAATGTTAGCTTTATCTTAGGTTCTGAACCTGGAACAGCAGATGTGGGATGGGGATATGTGGCTTGCTATTCACTCAGGCTTGTTGAAAGACTCCAGTGGGATAATCACCATAGAGTATTTTGTAAATATCAATATGAAAATTTCTTATTAATATAAAACCATTATCCATAGTGTTGTGTTGGGCATTGAAAAAACGTTTAATTTGGAGCTAGACAGGTATTTTTGAGTTTCCTTCTTGGGATAAAGTCTAAGCAGAAAGTAAGCATTCAATTTTCTAATCATTTACATTAAAAACAAAGAACGATGGATCCTTAAGCTGAAGACCTTGTTCCTGGGTCAAAAATTAAAGTTCAAGGCTGTTTTGAATTGTATCTGTTTTATTCATTTATTTATTTGTTTGTTTGTTTGCTTGTTTGTTTGTTTGTTTGTTTGTTTATTTTTATAGGACCCTTACCTTCTGTCTTGGAGTCAATACTGTGTATTGGCTCCAAGACAATAGAGTGGTAAGGGTAAGCAATGGGGGTCAAGTGAATTGCCCAGGGTCACACAGCTGGGAAGTGTCTGAGGCCAGATTTGAACCTAGGACCTCCCATCTCTAGGCCTGGCTCTCAATCCACTGAGCTACCCAGCTGCCCCCTGTATTTGTTTTAAACAGTTGTCATGTCCATTAAGAATTCCATCTATCTACTTTAAAGCTGATCTTTACTACTTAGAAGCTTGAAATATTTATACATAATAGTAGAAGAGAACCTATACAAATCAAGAGAAATATTGGAGCTCCTCCTACTCTTCTTAAAACTCACTAGATTGTATAGAAATGACACCATGGGAGGGGGCAACTAGATAGCTCAGTGGATGGAGAACCAGACCTAGAGATGAGAAGTCCTAAATTCAAATTTGGTCTTAGACACTTCCTAGCTCTATGACTCTGGGCAAGTCACTTAGCTTCCATTGCCTCACTCTTACTGCTTTTCTGGCTTGGAACCAATAAACATTCCAAGATGTCTATTGATTCTAAGATGAAAGGTTTAAAAAAAAGAAATGACACTGGAGAAAAGATAGGTATATCTTTGATTAATGGTGCCAGAGCATAACATTCAAGAAGCATGACTAAGTTCCATCTGCTTATCATTCATTAACTGCTGGTATTTTGTGGCTTAGTAAAAATATGTTTTTTTCCTTTTGTTTTGCTCGTGAGATTGGGAATAACCTCCTTCCCTTATAATGAGATATCATTTGTACAAGGTAGACATTTAAAGCAGTGGGATTAAAAAGTCAGAGATTTAGAAATTGTCCTTAGAGAACCAGTAAAATTAGCAGGGAAAAATGACTCCTTTTACTTGGATGTTTTACACAAACATCTTTTAAAGGGAAAGATCTTATTGTTTCACTGTTTATTTTGAAATTATATGATTCATTACCTGTGAATACAGTAATTTAGTTAGCCTTTAATCAAGAAAAAGAAGAAATTTATTGAATAGAATCCTGTGCTAAGAACAAAAAATCCATTAATCCTAGTTTTATCATGTAAAAAATTTATCATACAGGCATTTAAAACCATCCTACCCTAACTCACCTGATGGTTTCCAATATAGGAAAAGAGTAGTCAATGATTAAGTAATGTGATTTCACAAACAATGAGAAGGCATGTCCCACCCCATACCTCCCTCCAAATAGTTCCTTCTTCTTGATGACTCATGATTGAAAATTCAACCTTAGAGATTTATTCTTTTCACTTCACAACCTACTTGAAATGCAGATACCTGTAGAAGAAGTAACATAAAGTGTTTTCATTCATTTACACATCAGTATGAATGATTGTCAGATCCTCTCTTCAGAGAAAGTTTTCATAAGTAGTTGAGATAGAAAAACCATGAATATACTGGACATCTAAAAAAATGGGGGAAAGATCACAGAATCAAGAGTCTGGGTATGACAAAGAAAAATCTTACTTGCTTCAGAGTTTCCTGAACAGTCAGTCATGAATCTGTATCCATCTGTAAAATAAGGTGCCTCTAATAATATGAATCACAAAAGTGTTATAAGGAAAAGCACATTTGCCATAAAATAATCATTCAATCTGCTTTTATTTGATATATATATATAGTCTTCCTGGGCTCAAATATACATTGACTAATAATATCTCTTCATAAATTTAAAAAATAATAAAAAATAAAAATAAATTTAAAAAATAATATCTCTTCACTCATCACTCACTTCATCAGCCTTGTAAGTCCAGTGATGGAGAAAATTAAGAGATGTGACTGAGTTACTTGCCTGAGTTTATAGGCTACTCATTTGTGGCTTTCAACATAACTCTCTTAGTCTAGAATTTTTATAGTGGATCATTTGGACAGCTTTCTTTGAAAGCGTAGTTTATTTTCCTATAAAGATAGATTCCCACAAAATCTAACAAGCAAAATCAAAAAAGTATTATTGGACCACTTTCTGATTTTCATTAGTTGTACATTACTGACTGGGCTATTAATCGCTGCTTATTTTCTAGGTGGCACTATATAAAATACCTTCTATATTAAGGAGTCTAGAAGATACACTAACATTTATTAAATTCTATTTGTATTACTTGTATAAAGAACTTCAGAATAAGTTCTTTGAATGGGGAAAAGTAATTCATATTTTATTGTTTAATTTAATAAAATAGGAGATGGAGACTGCTGATCTGCCCAAAATTTTAGTTTGGAGAAATGGATATATGATGATGAAATATGAAAACTTTCCCAGCACTGATATTAGTTGGTGATAAGACTAACATTCTTCTAAGACTGGAGAAAAAGTAGCTGGATTGTCATCAAAGAGAAAAAGGACCTGGAGAAAATATTAGGTTAGACCCCGTTGAAGAAGAGAATATTTAGGTTAATGTGACATAGAGACTGTATTCAAAAACCTAATGATTATCATATTAACAATAGCTTAGTTTATATTGTTTGGCCATAGAGGGAAGAGCTAAAATTAATGGGTTGAATTCATACCTAGGTAGACTTTGGCTCAATGTAAGAAAATCCTTAATAACCGGCTGTTTCAGAGCAAGAAGAGGGAGTGGTCTATCTTTCACTGAAGATGTGGAAGAAGGGCTAGATGACCACATGTCAAGGAATCAATGTAGGGTTTTTTTTTCCTGCAAAAACTTTTAATTAAGTTACTTTATTATCTTCATTTCTCAATGAATAAGAACCAGTGCACCTCCCCTAAAGAGTAGAGCTCTAGCATTTATTATATCATTTGTCCTTCCGATAATTTCTGGCATCCATGCCAAAGTTACAAATACAATGTCCCAGGGATAAGAACACAAAAACAAATTATTCTCAAGCCTTCATAAATCTCCCATCCATTTACCCTCTTTCAGTTCATAACTGACTAATTGAAGGCATGTGCCAAAAAATTGGCCGAACTGGGCTTTCACGAACTTTTGAAAGTAGCATATGCTAAAAACATAACTATTCCTAATGAGGGTGCTGGTTTCTTCCATAGAAGCTCAAGTTCACTCCATCGCATTGTAACTGCTATGTGGATTTTAATTTTGACTCACAGCTTTACTTGCAGCTGTAATCATTTCCAATATTAAGAGTTCCACTTCCCAAATGCTGGGAGGGAGCACTTGGAGGAAGAGCTTGTTAAAAACTAAAAACAGAAAAAAAAAAAGTAAAATCTGGCGTGGCTCTAAAGCACAAAAAGTTATTTTCAAAGCCCATAAATTATGACATTGTGATTAACATGTAATTTAAATATATTTAAACAACAATTATATCAAATTCGAGCCTAGCTAATTGGCCTCGCAGATGTTCCCTAGGAGTTGAGTTGCCCTTGCATGGAGAAATGAAATGTTGTTTTTTTAAATCATAGAAAAGCATATATATAGATATAGATAGATAGATACGATAGATAGATGTACATATACACAAATGTATGTATATATAAAGAGAAAAAATCAGTCAACAATCCTAACAATAGCTGCTAAAAAGGATTTTGCTTACTCTTTGCATTTTAATATTAAGATCAGGGGAAAGCATAAGGAACAAAGGACTCTAAATCTGATGTTATTTCTTAAGACCTGATATGGATTTGGCAGGTTGCTAGCTGTAAGTCATGTCAGGGTAGCAACAATAAGTGAATTCTAATGTGGAGCAGCCTCTCCTGATGTCCTGCAATAGTCAAAAATGATTTTGATGCTAATAGAGTGAGAATGCTAGAGGGACAGAGAGGTGGCTCAGTGGATTGTGAGCCAGGCCTAGAGATGGGAGGTTCTGGTGTCAAATCTGATCTCAGACACTTCCTAACTGTGTGACCCTGGGCAAGTCACTTAACCATCATTGGTTAGCCCTACCACTTGTCTGCCTTGGAATCAATTCACAGCATTGACTCTAAGATAGAAGGTAAGGGTTTAAAAAAGACAGAAAGGAAAATAATGGCTAACAGTTTGTTTTCCTGGAGAGGAACAACCGAGGAACAATTTTTTGTTTATTTTGCTCATTTTGCTTTGGTTATCCTATGATGAGTAAAAGGTACAGTTATAAGTGATTAAAGCTCCCTCCAAAGTCATCATAGTTTAACATTATCGGGCAGCTTTACCTCACTGACAAGCCAAGAGGTAAAAAGAATATAGTTATCATGAGTTTACTCTGTAGCTTTAGACAACTCTAATAATAAAACAATAAGTTGTTTGAGTTTTGCTCTTCAGTGTTGTTTCTTGAATCTTTTTTTCAAGTCTTCTTTCTAATTTGCAATAAAGCCATTCTGTTTTCCTGTGTATAAACTGTTAACAGATCTTTATCATGGTTCTTTGAGTTAGTGTTTCTCAAGGTACTGAGATAAGGAAGAGCACAAAGCCTGTAGTCGAGAGTCCTTTGCCATTTCCTACCTGTGTGATCCTGGGCAAATCACCTAACCTCAGTTTCCCTTCATTTCGCCAACTGTAAGCACTTAGCAAAGTGCTTTCCTCAGAGTAGGTATCAGATAATTGGGTTTTCTTCCCTTATTTGTTGTCTCTATATCAATGAAATTATAGGGTTTTTTTTTTCAGTTTTTATTCTTATTTACATAGATTACCTCACTTTGTTCTCATAGCACCCTATGAAGTAAGTGCTATTATTTCCCCAGGTTTAGGAATAAACAGACCTGAGAGAGGCAAAGTAACTTGTTTCAGGTCACAAAGCTCATTAGTATTTGAGGTGGAGTTCAAACTTAGGTCTTACTGACTCTAAGCCCAGAGTTTTATCCTCTGTGATTCTAAGTAAATGTCAAATTACTAGTGGACAGCACTTCATTTTAATATCACAAATCACATTTCTATGTCCTTTTATATTTCAGCAAGGGCTTTTTAAAAATGATGTGGTGAGGTAGGTATTCCTGGCATAATAATCCCCATTTTTCATATGGATAAATTGAGGATGAGAAAGTAACGAATTCCATTTTTCAAATAAAGTAACTAAAAAGGTTAAATGACTTGTCTAAGATAACACCTCAAATAGGTAGGACAAGGCAGTAAAGAAGATGGTAGTAGCAGACAGCATTTAGAGCTGAAAGGAGACTAAGTGATCAAGCAGAGAATGAATATAAAGATCAAAGAATGAATAGCACCTGGCTGAGACTGATGAGTATTTTAAGAGCCTGCCATCTGAAGTACATAATGCAAATTAATGGATGTTTGAGTTGAACTAAATTGATGAATTGCATATTTCATCTCAGATTTCAATTTACTCCCCACTAAGGGAATCCCAATTGAGTCCTAGAAGTAGTCCTATTGTTGGCAGAAAAAGTCTAGTTCTTATATGATTCATTATCTTGGTGGTTGCATTATCTCTTAAGTGTTTCATTATAGGTCATAACTAGCTGTTTTAAAATGAATTGTTTAAAGATGAGTTGTATCATCTCTGAAAAAAACACATATCTAAGTATCTGAAATTCTAGACCATCAAAAATATATTTTTGTTTCAACTAGTCTTGAGCATCAAGAAGGTTCTGAAAACCTTATACTGTTTTCTACTATAACAATAAAATATCTCTTTGCCACAATAGAAAACCATTCCTTTGATCAGTATAATTATTTGGGCTTTATCCTTGAATTCATATTATTCTGCTCATTGAATTGCCTTGCAAAAAGGTATAATAACCCATCACTCACTTTGACATTTTACATTAGGATATTCAAGAAGAGCCATTTTCTTATTTTACTGATCCCCAAATGATGTGAACAAGGTTATAAGCCATTTCCAGTGATCATCCAAATTTGTTGGAAACAATTTATTACTTAGAGAATAATCAAGATACTACTTGGTGCCCTGGTATTTACAAATAACAAATCTCTTCCCTCCAATAATTCATTCCCAATGATCTTTGATAAATTGGCATGCTTTTTGTAAAGGTACTTGCCTTGGCTCTGAAAATCTGGTCATTAGAACTTAGAAGGCATTGTTAGACATTAGGATTGGCTGTCATCAAAAGCACTAAAGAACACTGGGTACCACAGCCCCCAACCCTTCTTCAAAAGGCAGGTAGCAACATGTCAAAATAGGGCTTGTGATGGTAATAAGTCTCTGCTAAAGAAGCTCTCATAGTCTTGATTGTGAATGATTATTTACTTCCCATATTTGGGTCTAGGAGGATGGAGTTCCTGGAGGCCAAGGACCATTTTATGTGTGTTGTCTTTATGCTACTTAACATTGTGCCTTAACATTATTTAATAAATGCTTGTTTAGTGTGAAGGTCTTCTTTCAAGGTCCTCTCTTCTTTTCCCGCCTTAATTGAGTTCATGCTCTAATTTGAGCTTCTTGAGACTAAGGATTATAGATCATTGCCAGGTGTCTACATGACTATACATTTTGACTTGGAGTGGAGGAATCTAGGAAACCTCTGTGGTATTGTGGTGACCCTTGGACCTGGGAAAGTGCTTTATTAGAAATAGAGTTAAGACCTTGTTTTGAAGTAGAGATGAAGGCCCTGTGGAAATGGATTTTTGCTCACATTATGAGACTGTCAGAGAATCTGAGGCAGCTTTCTTTCCATCATTTCCTGTTTTTTATGTCTGATCAAGAATTTGAGTCATTTTTTTCATATATTTAAATTCACATATTCTTTACCCCCAGGTAACCACTCTCCACCCACACAAAATTAACAACAGAAGAGATTATATATATATATATATATGTACATATATATATATAAATGGCATATGCATTTTTTATAACTATAGAAAGAAAAGTTAGGGTGCTGACCCATTAAGTTATCTAAAAGATTAATAAGTAGAAGAGTTGTAGGGATCCCAAATTATAGGAAATCCCACTTATTTTGGGAGAGTCTGGTTTCTTCTTGGGATAATAATAATAACTCACATTTATAAAAGATTTTAGAGTTTACAGATAACAACATTTTGTGAGGCAAATATTACAAGGAGTGTTCTCTTCATTTTACAAATAAGGCAGCACAATGCATTGGGAGCATAAGTGACTTATCCAGGGATAGAGCCCAGGTCCATGGTTCATTCTTCTATTTTGCTAGAGTGATTTTATACACAAACCTCAGTTTTTTCCACATATTTAATTGAGTTGTATGGAAAAGAAATCTATTCTTGGTCAGGATCAAGATAGGAAAATTTTTCTTCTACGTACCTTCACATTCACTTCCACAACTGTTAAAAAAAAGATTCTGATTCAGATTTTTCATCTTATATACATTGACTTTCTGTACGGAATTTTCATTTTCTGGAATATCGAGTCAAACATTTGTTTTTCCAAAGAAACATGAATTAGGTACCTCAAAGCCAGAGTAGGATGTGATTTCACCAGTTGTGCAAACTTCACTGTTGTGCATGAGTTCCCCATTGGTTCATACAATTCATGTGCCTTTTGTTTTCCATTCATGTGACCTCTTATTATATCCGTCATTCCATTTTTCTTTCCTATTAGAGTGAATTTGGACACAGCCCTCCTCCTGCCTACACTCCCATGTCAGGAGTAAGTATTTCACAAACAATCTTCACCTTTTAGGCCTTTTGGTCGTTTAAACTTGCCATGTCTCCTGTCCCTTTACCTTTCATAATTTCCCCAGTCTCCCCAGTCCTTCCACCCTTTCCCCTGCCAACAGTAAGATGCTACAGTCAATTACCTGGATATATCAGTGGATGATTTTTATCCCAGCCTGGAACTCAGTAGCTAACTCAACGTTGGGGGATCTCAGACATTGGCAATGGCTTTCAATTTTTATTCAGAGGACTTAATTGAGTTCATGAATTATCTTCCTGAATGAGGGGCTTAGTTTTAGCTCCAAATTTTCATGTCATGTTCTAGAGAGTAATAATCTGACTCTAGCCCTCTAGTGTAGCACTACAGATTGAAAGTCACAGTAGTCTCAGGGAAAGGCAGTGAGCAGGGAGATTTCACCTTTAGAATGCATCAGCACATTTCTGTTTGTAATGAGAGTTGTCTATAGGCACTGAAAACTCCATATTCTGGAAAAGACTCTAACTTCATGCCACAAATAAGCTATTGTGGGAGAAGTATATGTATTATGGTTGTTTTTTGCCTCTTCAGTTTTAAGTTGTGTTGAAAAAGCAGAATGGATAATGTATCATTACCAGGTATTTTATAAAGGATTCATCATTTAAGGAAAATTATATTTCAGGTGCTTTTAGTCTATATCTCATTTAAGAAAAAAAAAGGCAACTTTTCTCTGAAAGAAGAGCTTTGATAGGCCTTCATGGTCTTACTGCTGCTGTGGGTGTTTCTGCCGTTGCCATCATCACCTTCTCTCAAAAGTCCTTTTTGCTTTCCACAGAACCAATTTGTGTATAGAGATGGAGGCTTTGCCACCGAACAAGGAGTGTCTCTGCCCTACAGGGCTGCCAGCTGCATAATCCCTGAAGCCCCTGTTGTACAAGGGGCCACGGCAGAGATTTTTGAAGACACGTGTTGTAACGGCACCCTGCGCAAACAGGTGGCACCTCTCGTCCAGGAAGACAGCAGCACCCAAAGGTACAGTGCCGACCCCACAGTATTTGTAGCCGAACGGAGCCCAAGAGGGGAAATGGATGAAGACGGGTATATGACTCCAATGCGTGACAAACCCAAACAAGGTAAATGGGATCTCTGGGACGAAGAACCTTTGTTTTATTCATGTCATTCTTATCATGCTGAACACCTGATGAGTAGTGGACAGACTCATTGAGTGGTTGAGTTCCTAGAACAATCTTTATCCTGGAAAGCTATATTATGAGATATAAATTTGGGTAGTATCTCAAATTAATGTCTCACTTGGCAGTAGACAAAAGATTTGGCCAGCATGCTTTTGGTTGCCAATGTAGAAATACTTGTTCATTCTAATGAAAACATTAGTTTAGGGATTAGTTTTAGGTCTTTACCAAAGGGAGAAATGGCCTTGTGTATGTCACTAAACCCTTAGTGTTCCACAAAACTCTTTGATGCTACAAGTTTCAGAGGAAGTAATCAATTGGAAAGGAGAAAGAATTCCTCAACCAGAAATTCCTAAAGCAAGTAAATCAAAAGTCCATTTGAAAAAAGAAAAAGAAACAAAAGGTAGCTGGACCTGTCAGACTAGAGCAGTGATGGGCAAACTACAGCCTGTGGGCCAGATGTGGCCCCCTGAAATGTTCTATCTGGCTCTGTGACATTATTCCTAATCTGACAAATACAGTGAGTAGGATAAAATACAATGAAATTTTGAAAGAGTTGCCTTAGAAACAGACTGACAGATGAGCATTTCCTTTCCTTTGGCCTCCTCTTTAAAAAGTTTGCCCATCACTGGACTACAGTATACAAAGATGGGAAATTTTACTTAAAAAATTACTTTTAAAAAAATTAAAATTCTTAGCTCTATCCTAAAGAAATCCACCTCCATGAATCTTAAAAGAAAGGATACCATCTTCTTTTAAACCACAGCAGTAGTTTATAGTAGTGATATTAATGAAGAATTCTGAAATTTGTATCAGATGAAGTCCTTCCTTTATGAAAATGGAAAGATTTGATCAGCTGTTATCAAATGCTGACATTTTTTGGCTCCCTCAGTCAAACTTTAACTAGATAACATATTTTTTCAAACAATTCTGACTTTTTCCAAAAAGTCATAGAAATTTTGATCCAGAATTAGAAGGAACCTCAGAATTCAATATAATTCAAGACCCTCATTATATAGATGAGGAAACCAAGGCCCATAGAAGTGAATGACCTACCCAAAATCACAGAGATAGCAAATGGCAGTCAAGGGGATTTGAACTTAAGCTCCTTGACTCCAAGTTCAGTAATCTGTCCCACTATGGAATATATAGATATGTATCTTTATATATGCATGTACACATATACAGATACATACAACTATTTTAGGCATATATATAATCCAAACCACAAGTTACAGAGGAGTCAAACATCTTTAATTCAAAAACAAAATTAACTAAAAGTTTTAAGATGACAAAAAGCCTTTCAAAAAGCAAGAGAATAATATAATTTCAAATGAATTAAGTTTCTCTTTCCCTTCATTAAGATTTAAGCATACATATAACATGTAATCAACATAAGTATAAATCACTGCTCTTTAAAGGTGGTATAACACTTTTCAAGGTAGAATATAAAAAGAAATAGAATTAGAATATCATTTTATGTACGTGATGCTCATGACTAATTGGACAGAAGTTACTCCAAACTCATGGGTAAGTTATCCCCATATTGAGAAGGAACCCCAAATTTCCTCAAACTAAACCCATTGATCTTTCTCATCTTCACCAAAAATAAACAAAAAGAAATAAAACAGTTTCTACCTTAGCTCTAATACAAATCTCATTTTGATTTTCTCAAATCTTTAACTACTTTTAACACTAAATCCAATTCATATACATGTCAAGCTATAGCCCCATGATGTCATTGTTTTTCTTCAAAAATGAATAACAATCACATTTACCTTGAAAAAGGTTTTCAACCAACTATCATCATTCTACATTGCCTTTCAGACAAAAAAGTTGCAGTTTAAATAGGTTGGTCTTTGAATCTTAAATCATGGTTGAAAATTTAAAAGCTGGATGCCCTACAGGTTAAGAGGCAGAATATATTTCAAGAGCCCCAGTGTTATTCTTTTGGGTCCTACACCATTGGTAAATCAACTTAACTCTCCAATGACGGATTTAATATTTTCACATATATAGCTTCTAAATATCCTGTGTGAAAAAAAATCAGATTTTTGAAAGCTCCTTAAATCTTAGCCAATTCTTTTTTTAATAATCTCCTAGGGAAGATCTAGTTCCACTCTCTCTTGCATATATTCCTAAAAGTCTATGTCAAATTTTCTTTCCGTCCATATTTTCTCAAAATGAATCAATAGAAAGAAAGAATCATAGATTTAGAACTCAGAATGCCCCTAAAAGAGATCAAGGTCAATTTCTACATCTGAGATCCTGCTTAACTCAAATCCTAATAATAATTTGAAAATGTAGCCCTCATCCATTGAGCTTATGATGAATCAACATCTGAAAAAAAAGGTATAAGGCAAACTGCTTCTAGAGATGTGCACATAAAGTACCTCTGTGGCCTCTACCATACTACAGAGGTATAACTAGTACCTGAATTATAATACGTTCACTGAACAAATAGTTCATGGCTAGTATCATTTTATTATTTGTAGTTCTAATATGTATAAATTCCTGGTTATCTAGCCTTGTTTTCTTTCACCATTTTCACCCAAAAGTCTACAACAAAATTTCTTTCTGTCCAAATTCTCTCCAAATGAATCACAAAGAAATAATTAATTCCAACTTCAGGAGAAATTCTCTAATAGTGGCAGCACCAAATTGCTACCACCTATTGCAGTTATGGAATAATCACAACATTGTTGGATCTTTTGGGATAAAAATCATCCCTTGTTTGTAAATTCTTATTATGGAATGGGGACAAGGCCACAGCTGCCCTGGTTTCTTGAATACCTCTCTGAGTTGAACCCTAAGTTCTCTGTATTTTGAGGTCCGTCAGCACTCCCAGATAGGTTTCTCTTCATCTTACAGGTTTACACCAAAGTGCACAATGGGACATTGGAAAAGACCAGAATTAAGAGGAAATATTTAGTTCTCCAGGAATGTGGTGGAAAGTATAGTTTGGAGGAAGGAGTAGCACCCTCACAGTGAAGAGGTCTAATGACTCATTCGAGTCTTGTTGCTGACCTATCATTTCTTTTCTACTTACCCTCCCTTTTTCTCCTGTTGCCATGATGATAACCTATAAAGCAGTTATGGTGGGAATTCATGAGAACAAAAACAATAGCTTTGAGTCCCCCCAGAGAAAGGAGCCAATTGTATTTATGATAGAGTTCATGGTCACTTGGATATAATAAAAGTGTTCATGGAAAAAGAAGTTGACTGACTTTTTGTCCATTTTAGATTACCTGAACCCTGTCGAAGAGAATCCTTTTGTTTCTCGGCGAAAGAATGGTGATCTTCAAGCCCTGGATAACCCTGAATATCATAATGCCTCCAATGGGCCACCCAAGGCAGAGGATGAGTACGTGAATGAGCCTCTGTACCTCAATACCTTTGCCAACACTTTGGGAAATGCCGAGTACCTGAAGAATAATGGACTGCCTGGGCCAGAGAAAGCCAAGAAAGCTTTTGACAACCCCGACTACTGGAACCACAGCCTTCCTCCTCGGAGCACCCTCCAACACCCAGACTACCTGCAGGAATACAGCACAAAATATTTTTACAAACAGAATGGACGGATCCGGCCAATTGTGGCAGAGAACCCTGAATACCTCTCTGAGTTCTCCCTGAAGCCAGGCACTGTGCTGCCTCCCCCACCCTACAGACACCGAAACACCGTGGTGTAGGCCTTTTAGTGTTCGGGAAGTGGAGAGACACCCCCTCTCCAGGATTCCTCCCTCCCCCAACCACTCCTCCCTCTCTTTCTCTTGTGGGCTTCCTCTACTTTCCAGGCCAGTCTTTTTGCGATGTCCAAACAGAAGCTGTTAAGGATGCACCGAGAGAATGACAAGCTCTGCGCTATTCTAGTTTGGAACTTAGAATGAAGGAAAGAAAGAGAAAGACAGGAAGGACCAAGATGATTTTGGTTTCTCCACGTGGGGAGGTCCAGAGGACAGAACAGCCAGGGAAGGACCAGTAAATGTCACTTGGCAGTGTTGCCTGCTGTCAAAATAGTTTCTTGATTTTTAAAACTCAGATGCTATAAAGTCACATGGTGTCTGTTTCTATCAGCAGGAACTGATGAGCGCATATTCAGCATTCCTGGAAATCATAATGTAGTTTCCATTAGGAAAAGGACAATTTTTTATATCACATATGATAGTATAATAATTGAGATTGAGGATCCAATTTCTGTAACAATTTCTATCCTGACAACTGAAAATGGCTAACTCGGCTTTCAGAACTATTTGAATCTCCATCAAAGTTATAAGAAATAATTATGTGATTTCTTGTCTTTTGGCCAATCCCATCATTTTAGCCCTTCCCCAAATTTTTGGCCTTTTCCTCCCCTAATTGCAGAGATTTTACATTGACGCTTCAGCACACATCATTAACATTTTTATGTGTTGAGATAATTTAAAAAATAGTTTAAATAAGAATTCCTCTTAGGACTACAAAATGGCAAAATCTCAAATGTACAATTTTTTGAGGTTAAAAGGGAGGCCAAGACATAAGATTTATACAACTAAAACCTTTCATGATTTGATTTAATGAACATGAAACCCACATACATGAAGTACATTTCTCAGAACTTTCACTGTTCCCTCCAGGCCATTATTAATAAGAGTTAAAAGGCAGTAGGCAACATTGAGTCTAAGAGAGAAACCAAGAGACGGTTCCGTGTGGTTCTTGAAAACTGCTGATATATTCAGGGGTGGCCCACTGAGTAATCTTTTAAACTGGAAGGAAGACACTGGATTGGGTGAACTCACATACCAGGCAAAATGCTCGGGAATGTAGTTTGCACTTAAGCTATGATTTTGTTTGTTCTCATTCTGAACTCTTCTGGATTTTGAAAGAAGCAATATGGAAGTGACCAGCAAATTCAAAATATTTAAATATGTTTTTTTAAAGAATAACGATGACAAAAGACTGTGGAAATGCCAAACCAAGTAAATTACAACTTTTGAACAGTACCCAGGGATTACGGGAGGGCCACGCACATTGCGTGCCGACGGCATCACAACAATGTCCTGAAGAAAGGCCACCCGGTCCTCATGCTCCAGATGAAGGGAATTCACATGAGCAAGACCTGAGCTGAAGTCCATGAAGTGTCTAGTTTTAGGACTATAGTTTTTTTAATTAGAAGATAATTCTAGCACATAAGGTGGTATAGTATGTAGAAGGTTAAAAAAATACAGATATGCATGGCTCAGAGGAATTGGGATTTAAAAAAGTATAAATTATCATATGATATTTTCCGAATTTTGATTTTATTTTCTGACACACTGATTTTTTAAAAAAACTTTTGCATAATGAGTTCAGTTACATTTAACCATGGCAATAACTTTGATTTGGAAAATCTTCCCATTGTATCATTGTGAACTTTACTACTAACTACATGTGAGATGGCAAAGGGCCTAGCGCCAGGAATGAATGGGAGCTTCAGATGCACTAAAAATGTTCTTCTTTGGGGCGTGAGTAAAAAAAAAATTCTACTTAAGATAAACAGAATTAGAAGTAAATTGAATTCTAAAATGTATATTTAAACAATTACATTGAAAACTCTAGCTGATCTTTTAGAGGGGGTTTGAGGAAACCCTAGAGTAAAGGCCACTTTTCTCTAGTTTTTATGACTAAATTGCCTTAAAGTGGCCATTGAGTTATTTTATTTGTACATATTTTGTTGGTTCTTATCATTCAGGGACTGTTAAAAGAGACTAATTTTTTGTCCTATGTAATTTTGAAAGAGTTACCTAGTAATTTCATTCACAGAGCATGGGTAATTAAGATGATGCTGTCAATTATATGCAGTGCTACCAGTGCATTATGAACTGGGCTAGAATAATATGGAAACACTACTAAATTGACCTACCTGGACAGACAAACTCAAGAAGACTCTGAGTGTCCTATAACTTTGTCACCAAGAAATCACCTGTACTAACAGAAATGCTAGCAGTGTTTAGGGGACTTTAGCCATAAGCCCCAGAAGGACTACAGTCCAGGGTGGGAAGTCTTTCCAAGTCATGAAAAAGAGAAGAACATTACGAAAGGAATATAAGTCCTTCTACAATAGCACCAGCAACTAGAATAGCTTCATGGAGCAAAGAGGTAGAATGAGGGAATCCTTAATAATTCAGGGTTTACTAGGGACATATTATTAACCGTCAGCCCATTCATTCTTTGAATGGATCTCTATTTAATACTATTTAACAAGAGAGTCTTCATCCTATGGGTTCTAGTATCCTTTTAAAAAATTCATTGTCATCAGGTAGTCAGTAATACCAAAATTTCTTTATTTCCCTCCTTTTTCTTTAGGTTGTTGTGTTGTATTTACATAATATTACCATAATAGTACTTCTGTATCATGAAAAATTGTAAAGAAAATGATTATTTTGTATGCAGTCAATGAGAGTTCTATTGAGGTGATAGGTAAATGTTTGCTGGATGCTAAAGAGTATCTCAATCCCAATGAACCATTAAAAAAGATCTGACCCTTATAGCTCAGAGAAGCTTCAAGTAAAAGATGGGTAAATAGCATAAACTGTAATCCAAATTGAACCAAAACTCTACCTTATTATTCTCTTTTAATTATCTCTGCAATATTCATGATGTTTACTAAGAAATGTATCTGGATGTAATATGCTAGGAATATAGTGAAAATGTTTCATTGATTTCAAAGATGATGGCTTTTGGCTATTAGAGTCAGACCAAAAAAAAATGGAGAACTGAAGTTGAAATCTACATTGTTCTCCTGGGGATTCGATTCCAAAGGATGGTTTTGCTAATGGGAACTTTCAGATTCACTTATGTAAATGTGTGATATCTGAAAGTAAATTCCATGTGAGTGAACTTTTGAAATGTACAAACCTTGTTTGTAGATAAACCTACCTTGGGAAATTACATTTCCAGAGATGAAAAGCTTTGAAGATAAGTAGTTATTAACACGGTTAAGTAGCTCTTAGATGGAGAGATATAGAAAAGTTCACTGCCCTTAAACGGGGTTAGGCTCCAATGCCTGGAGAAACATCCCAAAAGGGTGGTGCCTGCCCCTGTGTGTGTTTTCCCCACAAAGACATTTCTTTTCATTCCTGCAGTTTCACATGGCATAAACAGGCATTGTGGTTACGTGGGGGCCGTGAAGTTTAGCCTTTTTTGTAGTCGGCTTCTTTCCGAAAGAGTTAATACTGTTAAATGGAAATTAGACAGAGTAAAAATGAAGGTTAAAGTTGATTGTTTTCTCTCTTTCAGTGTAAAAGCTGAAAAGGTCAAAGGACTCAAAATCAGCCATTGCACAGTTAGATTGCAAAGCAGAGCATAGAAGTTGGCACCACTTATGTTTTTACATATCTTAAGGAAACACAGTGAGAGAGATGTATGAGTACCTGATTATTGGTGGAGTAAGCCCAGGAAAAGGACCTGAGGAGGGTCCTGCTGCTAAATGAAACTGGATCATCTGTCTGCTTTGTAGAATGTCAGGCGTGAACAAAACTTTTCTCCCCCAAAATCCTGAGGAAAAGATGTAAATATAAGTTTGTTCTAGAGCAATCTAATTCTTCTTTCAAAACTTGAATTATTTATTCACTTATAATTGTTCCTCAATGGGCTAGTTTATTCAGTCACAAGGAATTGGAAATGTCATGAAAGTCCATATCAGTCTTGTCCTGGCACTGGAAGTAGAATTTTTTTCCCCCAAGTACTTGATAAGCAAACCAAACTAAATAACTAACCACAGAACACCTGGTGACAAAATTAAGTGCAGAAGAACAAATTCAGGATTGGCTAAACATTAGCAAATAACTGCCATCAGTATAAGAATACTAAGGATACTTACTGGAAAGAGCATCACAAGCTATTTAAAGAATTGAATCCATTGATGATAACTTGTTTACGGAGAGGTTTTTTTTTTTGTACTTTTTTTATATTGGCATCCTAAAAGATAGCTTCAAACACTGAAAAAAATTATTTTACTATTTTTGTTTTTAAACCTCCCTTTAGACCTTTCTCCATCTTTTTCTTATAATATCATATACAGCCATTTAGGGGGTTAGGGAAGAGGATGCACTACCATCTCAAACAAAACTTTCATTACAAACCAAAAGTTAGTTACCATAAAAAGTCTCTCTCATCTGGCATGTTGGGAGTTGGAGATGGTATCTGTGTATGAGAATGGGGGGAGTGTCTATTACTTTAAGCAAAATTTCACTTCCCCATGCTAGTTCTTTCTCTTAGGAAATAGTGAAATATATATATGTGTATATATATATATATATGTGTGTGTGTGTATTCCATATATATGTATATATATATATATCATTCAAAAAGAGTTCAATTGCACTCTTTCCTCAAAAATAAAAAAAGAAACAAAACAGTGAAATAATAATAGAACACCCTCTATATTTAACTTGGCTTGGACACCAAATATTACATTAATAATTCATGGTTAATATTATCGGAAATAGTTGTTTCTTCAGTTTTCTGAAAGGGAAAGTTCCTGACAAAGCCTCTTTGGGTTTGCATGGACATTGATGTAATTCCAATCAAAAATCAATCCAGAACATATGGGAGATCATATGAGGAGGATAGTGAGCCGCCAGTTGTTCAGACAGAAATGACACTGAACCAACGATGATTAGATGAAAGCATAATTTTATGAAGACAAATTGCAAAGAAATCAAGTTCTTCAAATGACTAGTAATGAAATGCTCTTTTCTATCAGATTGAGAATAAATACAAGTAGTTCCGCCCCATAGATACCTCAATAAGCCCACTCTCCTCTACAATAGCAAACCTGATGTCTGCTGTGTACTCTCTCAGGCCAGAAACCCATCTGTTTCTATAAGAATTTATCTGTTAACACTGCCGGCTGCTCTATGTCTTTTAATTAAAAGAAAATATTTCATAAAACTGCAGAAGTTGCAGCCTCCTTTATTTTTATAGAGCAGTGTTTAAAAATAGGACATCTTCCTCCTACATACATACACATCTGCTGCACCTTGTCCTTGGCCAATGGTAATACTTTGGGTAGAACAAAATTTTCCCCAAATCACAAACTAAAAAAGACTCTAAGCCCCTATTTTATAGGGAAGGGCAATCTTACCTTAACATTCACTTTTTGCTAAAATTAACTTGACAAGCAAATGATCAACTTACTAAAAAATCACAGAAATTATTTCTACCATAGAGTCATTTGATCTCCAGATTTAAAGCTCCTTTTTCATTAAAAACAAAAACAAACAAAAAAAATTTCACCTTTTCCTGATGGCCAGAGTTGGTAAAACTCATGTATATTTTTATTCTTACAGGCCATTTCTTTATACCATTTTATGACTCAGAGCAAAACAGCAACCCCAGTTTCCTTTCCTTCTGGAACCTCTGCCCATATTCTGCCCACTTTCTCACCAACCTACTTTTGAATTCCTTTCTTGTCACCATCCTTGAGCCCTGATGACTGATCCCTTATAAGCCATAGTGGACCCTTAAGGTCCTGTACCTCACTTTGTGAAACAATGATCTAAGCTGTTCCCACAAACAGAAGAATGAATTGTGCACTATGTAGCCAAGTGCTTTGGCCATGGTTTGGGAGTTTTGTTAGTTGTTGGGATTTTTTGTTGTTGTTTTTGTTGTTGTTGTTGGCTTGCTTTTAGCATTTCACCAAGAATTTCACAAAGTTACTCTGTGTATCCACTATAGTTAAGTTTTCCCAAAAGGATAGATTCACATACTGTGTCTTCAACATAGCAATGTTGGATGAGAGGCTGGTCTGCAATGAATCTTGCAACCCTTACACAAGTGCACACATGTGCACATGCATATACATATCACTTTGAGATTTAGTTTTCCCATTAAAAAAGATAATTGGAAGTTGTTGTTTTGTTGTGTTTTTTTTTTTACCAACAATTGGACATCATTTTTCCATCTTTCTTTTTCAGTTTTTTTTCCTTCCAGGCCTCAAATTTTCCAATATAATTATATTTGATATCTTTCAAAATAGGGTCTAAGAAGAAGATTATATCTTTTAAAGAGAAAGATGAGGTATCCACAGCATTGAAAAGCATCTTTTAGTGCTTTTGCCATCATGCTATATGATCAAAATTCATGTTCTGTGATAGAATATCATTTTTTCCCTACCTTTGCTCCTTCAAGGTCAGTTTCTCTTTTAATGCTCCAGTGAGCCTTATCCCGATAATCCAAAGTGGTTCTTTTTCTACAAAGTCATTCTAAAAAGGGTAACAAAATGGGGAAACACTTTCATATCTGGAAGCAACAGTCTAACATGTCTAAAACCATTTTGTCATGATTCCCAATTCCATTTCTAATGCACAAATATTTCTCCCTTACATAGAATTCATTTTTCTGGTTCCTATGACATACACCCGGTTTTCAACTTTGATTTGCAGTGTTTTCAATGAAAAGGGTTTGCATATAGTCCTTTTTTCCTGAAGGGGGAGATTCACTTGCCCTGTATCTTTCTGACCTCTCAGGGGTTTGAAGAGGGGAGTGAAGAAACACTACCCAAACCATAGCACTCTGAAGACTGACTAATACCTTTGGGATACCCACAGTACCCAACTGTGAACATTATTTTCTAAATGTAGATATGTAAGCTGTTCTTTTAAAGTAAGGTACTATGAAATATGTAGCATAAACTGGTACTGCTGTTAAATGGGTCGATTATTAAACTGAGCAGCTGTGTGTAGGCAGCTAACTTTGAATATACACCCGCCAAAGGCTGGTGGGTCCACATCTCCATGCTGTGTCTACTAGTTGGCTAGTGTGTTTTTGCATGTTGCAATTACATCTTTCAAACATTTTGGTAGGATTAGATCCCTATCCCTTACCTTAACTCCAAACAAAAAAGAATGATATCAACCTGAAGGCCAATCCATAGCACAAGCAAAATATCAAGTTAGCCTTTTCTTCCTAGTATCCAACCCATCCTCTCCTCAAAGCCTTTATACTGTGATACATTTAAGTAGTAAAGGCAACACGTTATCTAGAAGGCAGAGGCTGAGGGTATCCTTTCCATGTGTATTCATTTTCAAATGTTCTGAACTTGTCAACACAATAAGCCCTCGCTCTTTTGAAGTAACTTCAAGGAACAGAGATGTAGCAACAGCACCTTTTGGGTAAGAAATTCATATTTCATTTAAAGCCCTACATTCAAAGTTAGCTGCCTTTTTTTTTTGGAAATAAAAAAATCCTACTGTATGTTACTTTGAAAATGTGAATAGTATTTTTATAGCTTGTTAAAGACATGGCTAGTTGCATTTGTAAATAAGGATAATGTTGCTTTTATTTCTTTTGTGGACATCTTTAATTGGAACATAATTGTCTTTAGAGTTGATTTGTATATAAGTAAATTGGCTTGTGATTTTTTTTTCCTTTTTGGTTGGAAGGTATCATTTTGACATTATGTGTGATTCCGTGTTTAGCACTATTGTGACGTGTTCAACTTCTGCATTTGCTTACACAATAGGGTATGCCGATTGTGTGTGGTGTAATGTTATTTTAACATTTTTTTTCTATTTCAACTATGAAGGATTATGCACTTAACACGTACTAACTTTTTAATATTAGGTATCTATTTTAGTATAATTTCCCCTTTTTCTTTTTTTCTTTTTTTCCTAAAAAAAGGTTTCCCCCTTTCCTTATTTTTCCCATTGTTGTTTGAGAATGAGGGAGAAACAATATCATTAATTCGTGTGATTTAGGCTCTATATCAGTTCTTTCTCAAGTTCTGTCTTTTGGATCTTGAGTAAGAGCTTTACTTGTTTAAGGCAATTGTAGAATGTGACCTGCTTTGCCTCATTCCACTCTGATCATCCCAGCTGAACAATTTGAAAACTGTTCTGCTTTTTTGTTACATGAATCTGTCAGAAATATATTTTTAATTTAATATAAATGAAATTCAATAAAATATGAAACAAATGTCACTTTGTGTGTTTGAAATTTGTAGACAGGAAGAAGCAATTCGGTGAGACACAGGACTCATTCTGGGTTTGTGAATATAGGTTCATTTGTGTCCACTTCTGTGAATCACTTTAATTATTCTCCTGGCTCAAAAGGAATCCTTTGGTGGATTGAAGTGTGATGCCTGCCATATGTTTTTTACCTTTTATCACATATGCCCACTCATGTGTGTTCACCTACACTAGCCCTCTGCTAATTATTTTCTGTGAGTTTCTTTGGAGGAAAAAAAAATAGAACAAAACATGATATGGGTTATATCCTAAAAGTGTTTACTTTAAAAAATTGAAAAGGATAATTTATTTCTAATATTTTAAATAATCTGTTAATAACTAAAATTTTATAAGAATGGTATCAGACTAACTTTAATGTCTTACCTATAGCGTATGAGATATGAGAGAGAATGAAAACAAATGAGATGGCAATTAAGTGGGCATAGATATAAAACAAGGTAAAGAAAAATGATGATTCAGACATTGTTAAAAAGAAAAGGGAAAATATACTCCATCATTATTTTTATGCCCTTATTTTCCATCTTAGAATCAATACTGTGTATTGTTTCTAAGGCAGAAGAGCAGTAAGGGCTAGGCAATGGGGGTTAAGTGACTTGCCCATAGTCACACAGCTAGGAAGTGTCTATGGTCAGATTTGAACCCAATATTTCCTGTTTTGGAGCCTGGATCTTAATCCACTGAGTCACCTAGTTGCCTCGTTCCTCATTACTTCTTACATCTTGCTTATCCCCCTAGCTTAGTAGAAGGAAGAGTTAACCTTAAAATTTCACTAATTTCTTGGGAGGACATGTTAAATTTTTTAAACTCATAGTAAGTTATTAGTCATACAACTCTGTATCCACATAATGCCCTCAGGTAATGGCCATGTAGCTATTTCAGTTTTCAGACTTGGAATTTTTAAGGGACTTTAGAGAACTAGGCCTCTATTCTAGTCTTTCTTTGCCATATTCCATTCTAACCATTCCAGCTGAACAATCTAAAAACTCTTCAACTTTTTTGTTACAAGAATATGTCAGAAATATGCATTATAATTTAATATAAATGAAATTCAATAAAATGAATTATGTACCTCATGACATAACTGAGACGAAATAGGTAAAGCAATAAGTCCAACATCATAGAAATATTTAATGGCTAAGTTGGGGCTGCAGCCTCAATTTCTGGTGATTTTACCACTTGAGTAAAAAAAACTCTTTTGTATTTATCCTGACATTGTGCTATAAATACTGTGGATATTTTTAAAAATGCAACAACATGGTCCTTGCCCTCAAAGAACTTATATTCTAATGGAGAAGACAAAAGACAAATACTTTACAAGCAAGATACCCAGTAAACTCTGCTATATTATTGATTTGAAAAATTTGAATTTGTTCCTACACATTTGATATATTAGGGAACATTTTGAGTATCACACAAATTTTCAAGTTTGCTTCTGCTCAATTTCTTTTGTGCAAAACAAAGAGAAAGCATAAAACTATACCACTTCACAATAACTCACAAACTGCCTCCCTTCCAAGTCCATGAGGAAAGGTGCCATATTTATTGTATATCTTTAGGTGTAGATGGGAGTTATAGATTAAATAGGATTGGCCTAAACCACCACCACCACCACCTTTCTGCCATGGCCTTCCACCACAAGTTATAAGCTTCCCAAATCAAGCAGTATTTTGCCAGTCCTGACCCATGGGAAACTGGGCACAGGGAGAAAAGCATCCTTCAGCTACAGACATATCCCCTTTGGTTTAATATTGATGCATTCTTTAATCATCTGACAAGTATAAATGTGTGGTACCATTTTTATTAGGTTCCTATATTTTGTGTGTCATTGACAAAGATTTTAGATGTTATGCCCCAACTCCACTTCCCCCCAAAATACTTCTGGTTTTAATTACTCAATGTTGAATAGCCATGGTGCTTTTATGGAAATACCTATGATAACTTGTAATAGAATTGATTGTATACATGGCAAATGGAAGGTGACCTCAGATAGAATAGGGCACCTGGGGAAGAAGAATTCCTGCCCAGGAGATATTTCAGTTGAATCTTGGAAAAATAACCAAGAAAACAACTTTGACAACACTGGTCTTAATACGTTCTTCCTAGCTCTGTGTCTCTAGCCTCTCTATGACCAAGAGGATTGGCATTCCCAATCTTCCACATTTCTCTTCGCCTTCAGCATGAATAGCAGGACAGATAACCACGAGGAGAGAACTGGGATTAAGGGAACAACCTCTAAAGAGCCTTTTTCCCCCTCCAGTTGTGTCCTTTGAAATCTTTATTCCCACTTAAAATTAATGATTTTTTCAAAAACTTGTTTATAGATCTGCTTTGTGCCTTAAAGTGGGCTTATTGATTGCACAGAAAGTATGACTAAGGACATGAAATGAGTAAAAAGATAGTAATAATAACTGAAAGACTCTAGTAACTGTTATCAGTTGTTCCTTTTATATAAAAGCTAAAACTCCAGAAGGTTTTGTTTTTTGCCATTCAAGCTTTTAATATGCTAACTAGAGATTCCCTCCATACCAGGGCTTCAACTTCTTATAACACTATTATTTTGTAAACAAATTGTTAAATTTCTGATTTTTACACGCTCAGTAGCTACCAGAAACTATTCTTTTGAGACGTCCACAGCAAAAGGTTTGACCCCAATCCAATGTCAACTGTTTAATTAAAATAATAGCAATATTGGAGAAGAAAGAGAGGGCAGCTCTGAGGGATGTGATGAAATGGAAAGTGAGAGGCTAAAGTAAAAATCAAAATTCCAATTCTTATAACTCTGTCCTAAGCAGTTTTCCAAAATCACTGAGACTCACAATACTTTTCCCTCTACAAGCATTACTTCTACACATTTCTTACAAAAATCTATATTTCTAAGACATGTCTCAACCTCAAGCCCCAAGATGCATATCATAACACAGGTTACAATCATAAAACTGTATACTGAGCAGGTGCATAGTTAGTTAATTTTCTTCCCCTCCACAATCTTTCCAAGCTGCATGATAAACCATGGGGAGCAAAGCCACTAGACAACCATCTGAAGATTAGAAACAGAAGACTGTCACCCAGATAGCAATTTTAAAGCTATAAACAGAACAATTCACCACAAGATAGCAATCAGAAGCCTGTAAACCAAATGGTGCACATGAGACATGTGAATATTGAAATACCTGCACTTGCAAATTACCTGGAGGTATTTAAAAGAAAAATACCCACCTTGCAAAAATATTTGACCTGCTTCTACTTGCTAAAAAAAAGACTCTCAAGTACACAATGCTGCATCCCTGGCAAATAGTTCAATAAAATGACATAATCTGAACTGTCAGTTCAGAATAAAAATACAAAAAAGAAAGAGGGTTGCTTAGTGCCTTTCCCAGAACCTCTTTATATGACACGATGCCTTTGGCATCAGTGCAGAATCCTGCACATAGTAGGTTCTTTGGAAATAATAAATGAATGGAAATTTATATAGGAGGGCAGCGGAATTTACTCTGAAAAGAGTGATGAAGTTGGAGTTAGGAAACCTGAAATCAAATCTCAGATCTGATCAGCACAAATTTAACTTGGTAATTGCTATTTTAACTTCTCTGGGCATGGATTGGTGTTTATTTCTGCTTTGAATGGTGGTAACAAGAATGACACTGAAAAGCTGGAGATCATCTAGACTAGAGCATGAAGGCTTAGACATGAGTAAATAATGACAAAGAAGAAACTAGATATATTTAGTCCATAGAAGAGGAGGGGTCACACAACCTTTGATGGCATACAATGTGTGAGAGAGATTTATTCTGTATTATTTTGATTTTTCAGTATCATATTTCAGTATTCTAGTTTTATTTATTTTGTATTATTTTGGTTGTTTCCAGATATCAGAACAAAATGCAATGTAAAGATTATAGAGGCAAATATAATTTTGGCAACAGAGAGAAAAAATGGAAACCTAAAACTCCCTAACAATTAGAGTTAGCCCAAAGTGGAATGGGCTTCCTTTTATAGTAGAAAGTGAATTTCCCCACACTGGATGTCTTCAACAATATGTGGTCAACCACTTCTCAGGAATGTTGTAGAGGAGATTTTTTTCCATATGTGCATTGGCATAAATGGTGACTTCTTGAAATTCTATGATTCTGTGACAGATTCTTAGTTGACTTCTGATTTGTCATAATAAAGCAGTACTTTTCCAAAATCATCTTTATTTTCATCTGAGAGAAAGGCTTTGTCTATTTTTTAAATACAAGAATGCATAAATCAATAAACTCTATTTGGGAGAAAAGCAAAAACAAATAATATGTCTAATTACTATTCATCTCAGTCACTGAAATAGTTACTTGAAGACCCAAGGTTTTGAAAACAGAGATGATACCAAGGCTGCGTTTCTCCAAAATGGAATGCATAATATAGGATCCCAAAGTTATTTTCTTAACAGAACCTCAGCATTGCTACCAAGGCTTGCAAGTTAAAAGTTGCTAGAAAATCACGCATTCTGATAGAACATGGGAAATGTCTGATCTTTCTGAACCCTAACTGAAGTATTTGGGAGCTTCATTTTAGCGTGATGGCTTCTGTCTACTTTGTATTTCATGTCAGTGTTATTGCCTGCTTATTCAGGAAACAAGAGATTCCTGATGAGAGCAGCTTACAGGTATTAAAACAAGTCAATCTACAGGCAAATTGTCTTCTGTTTTATGACTGTTTGTTTCTTTTTTAAAACTTGGCTTCCCTCCTACTACTTTCAGAAATGTGACATCTGTTGGCTATTTCCTAGAGTGCTGTGTCTTCTATTCAAACAACAATCTTTAGATGAAGCATTCTGTTTACCTTTTTCCAGGATGCTGTTTGGCTGGGGGCTCCAGACGGCGATCTTTCTGTGCAGAATTCCATGGACATTCTCCAGATAAGGATCGGCTTCTGACAGTCCATTCTGTTTCTAATTTTCCATTGCCATCTGCCTTTGCTGGTTACTGCAATTAACCGTAATAATGAATAGTACTGTTCAGAGAGTAAGAACCTCAAACTCCTTCTTAGGCCAAAGATGATAAAAAAATGTCCAATGGAAAACTATTCCTTTAATGGACCTGAATATAGCCTGTATCATTTTTAAAAAATCACCTTAATTTTAAGGGATCATGCTAGACAGACATTCCCTTCACTCAATTTTTACGTCATTTCAGAAAATAGTGCAGCTAAGACAACAGTGAATCTGTGAACATATCAAGGTGATAATCCCTTCAACAATGCTAGTCATCACTCAAGCATGCCTGCTTTTCACATGCAATACTTATCCATGACTTCCCATAAATCTACCATAAGGAGTCCACTCAACATGCTGAGAACCTTCCTTAAATTTTATCAACCTTGCATGGATGGATACCAATGGAACATTGGAACTATTCTTTGGTCTTTCCTTGCTTTTTCTCTATTATTGGTCCATCTTTCCCCCCCTCCCCACCCACACATTCTCTGAGGACATCCTCTGCACCGCTTATTGTGCATAATTCCTAACATGTAATATGTTGGAGCCATTTTCACATCCATCATGAGCTTCTCCATTGACCTCTAAGTGATCCTAAACTTGAACTCTGGACAAAGCATAATATAATTATGCATTGTAGCCACAACATACATACATATGCATATACATACACCTGCGACTTAATATTATCATATATGTACACATTTATATACACATGAATATTTATGTGTTTTTATTTTATGTAATGTTTACATATATGTTCTTATATGTGTGTCTATGTATATGTGTGTTTGTGTATGTATATATTTTTCTCTATTTTATTCAGAAAGATTTGGGGTCATTAAGAATTATTAAAAAAAAAAAAAGAATTATTCCATTTCCCAAAAGTAATGAAGCCCATTTTCCTACTCATGCTTAAAAACAGTAATGAGTCAAAAAGGGAAACCAACATTTACTATGTAGAACATCTAATTAAAAATAATATAACTAAAATAATTTTTAAATATACTAATCCAGTTTTATCTAGAAACTGAGTTTTTGTCATTGGTGGTGGTGGTGGGGAGTTTTAGAGCTATATGGGGGAGGGATTATATATTTTTTTTTTGTGGAACAAGCCTATTTCTGTTTGAAATACTTAGTATTTTATTTCAAATTTCATTCCAAATGGACAGCATTCCTTTTTTCTTCCTTTTTTTAAAAGAAATTCTACTTTGATGAAGTAATATTTGCAAACTGTGTTGAATAGGGTGAGTAATAAAAACTGATATACTAAAGATAGTGTTCTACTACAGAAATAACATTAGAAATACACAATTAGCAGTACTATAACTTTTCAGTGCCAATTAGTACATAAGAGGAATATTTATCACATTTTAGTTCTTTTTTTATCTTTTAAATAATTTTTAATTTTGAGAAAAGTTATCATGGTTACATGATTCATGTTCTTACTTTCCCCTTTACCCTCCCCCCCCCCGCCCCTGTCTCCTCCTTCCCCCATAGCCTATGCACATTTCCACTGGTTTTAACATGTGTCATCGAACAAGACCTATTTCTAAATTGTTGATTGGTGTGGTAGTTTCGAGTCTACATCCCCAATCATGTCCACCTCAACCCATGTGTTCAAGCAGTTGTTTTTCTTCTATTTCCACTCCTGTAGTTCTTCCTCTGAATGTGGGTACCGTTCTTTTTCCATAAATCCCTCAGAATTGTCCTGGATCATTGCATTGCTGCTAGTACAGAAGTCCATTACATTCTATTTTACCACAGTGTATCAGTCTCTGTGTACAGTGTTCTTCTGGCTCTTCTCCTTTCGCTCTGCATCAATTCCTGGAGGTCTTTCCAGTTCACATGGAATTCCTCCAGTTTATTATTCCGTTGAGCACAATAGTATTCCATCACCAGCATATACCACAATTTGTTCAGCCATTCCCCAATTGAAGGGCATACCCTCATTTTCCAGTTTTTTGCCACCACAAAAAGCACGGCTATACATATTTTCGTACAAGTCTGTTTATCTATGATCTCTTTGGGGATACAGACCCAACAATGGTATGGCTGGATCAAAGGGCAAGCAATTTTTTATAGCCCTTTGAACATAGTTCCAAATTGACATCCAGAATGGTTGGATAAGTTCACAACTCCACCAGCCATGCATCAATGTCCCAATTTTGCCACACCCCTTCCAACATTCATTACTCTCCCCTTCTATCATTTTAGCCAATCTGCTAGGTATGAGGTGATTCCTCAGCGTTATTTTGATTTGCATTTCTCTAATTATTAGAGATTTAGAACACTTTCTCATGTGCTTATTGATAATTTTGATTTCTTTATGTGAAAATTGCCTATTCATGTCCCTTGCCCATTTATTTACTGGGGAATGGCTTGATTTTTTTTATACAACTAATGTAACTCCTTGTATATTTGAGTAATTAGACCCCTGTCAGTGTTTTTTGTTATAAAGATTGCCACTCCTGCCTTCTTTTTCTCATTCAAAGCCCAAAATATTTTTCTCCAGCCTTTTACCTTAAATCCGTATATGTCTACCCACCTCATATGTGTTTCTTGTAGACAACATATGGTAGGCTTTTGGTTTCTAATCCACTCTGCTATTTGCTTCCATTTTATGGGTGAGTTCATCCCACTTACATTCAGAGTTATAATTATCAGTTGTGTATTCCCCAACATTTTGGTATCCTCTTAGTTCTACCCCTTCTTCTTAGGCTATTTCCTTTTAAACCAGTGATTTGTTTTAAATAAGTAACCCCTGTCCCCTCCCTTGATTTACTACCCTTTCTACCCCCTCCCTTGTTATTCCCCTCTTTTTATTTTTAAGGCCTAATGAATTCCCTCCCCCTTCTCCTCCCCTCGTTTTTTTGACCTCCCCACTCCCCTGCTCCCCTTGGTTTATCCCTTCTGACTTTCTCAGTAGGGTTAGATAGAGGGAAGATACTCTTCCCTCTCAGGGTTAATTCCACTGAGAGTAAGGTTTAAATATTACCTCTTAGTGCTCTCTTCCTCTCCTTCTTATAATAATATTCATCCCCTCCCCTTCCCATGCCCTCTTTGAGTGTAATAGAATATCCTATTTTCTTATTAATTCAAGTTTCTCTTCGTGTCATCTACTATTCACCCCTTCTTTCCCACCCACTATTACGATAAAAAATAATAAAGGCTGAGATAAATATATAAATTAGTATTTTAATTAAAGCCATGCTGATAGATTAAGTCATTAGACCACGAGCTTGTAAGAATTCAAAACTGCCGCCCCAGCCATTACTGTTAGCTCCCGTCTCTTCCTGAAATCTGCTAGCCAAGAGAGTGACTCCCTCCTAACCCAGGAGATTTAAACTGACCTCTGCATGGAGACGTAGGCGTCCCTACGCCCAAAGAACAGGAAACGGAAACCCGTTGGACCACGGGAAATGTAGTTTGATAATTTCCACGTGTCCATAGAAAATACATATATATATACTTTTAGATGGCATCTCCCAAATTTCACTTTTACACCACCGCATATCATCTTAGACCATTTACTACTCCAACCTCTCCCTGTGAGTAATTCTTCTAATTCTTCTAATTACTATAATAGTGGATACTATAATAGTGAATAGAGTTCACTACAGAGAATTACACATAATATTTCTCCATATAGGAGTACAAATAATTATATCTTATTGAAGCCCTTAAAGAGGCAAATTTAAAAATATGAGTTTTCTTTCTTTCCCCTCTGTTTCTTATTTACCTTTTTATTTTTCTTTTGGTTCTTGTGGCTGGATATCAAACTTTCCATTTAGACCTGGTCTTTTCTGTGCAAATACTTGGAAATCTTCTATCTTGTTGAATGCCCATACTTTCCCCTGGAAGTATATAATCAGTTTTGATGGGTAGGTGATCCTTGGTTGTAGGCCCAGTGCTCTTGCCTTTCTGAATATCATATTCCAAGCCTTGCAGTCTTGTAGTGTGGAGGCTGCCAGATCCTGTGTGATCCTGTTATGCAGGGATTCTATGCAGCATGGAATCCCTGCACAACAATCCTGATTGGTGCCCTTGATATCTGAATTGTCTCTTTCTGGCTTCTTGTAATTTTTTTCTTTTACTTGGAAACTCTTGAATTTGGCTATTATATTCCTGGGGGTTGTCTTTTCAGGGTTTAGTGTAGAGGGAGATCTATGGATCCTTTCAATGTCTATATTGCCCTCTTGTTATAGAACTTCAGGGCATTTTTGCTGAATAATTTCTTTTAGTATGGAGTCCAAATTTCTCTTAATTTCTGCTTTTTCAGGAAGACCAATTATTCTCAAATTGTTTCTTCTAGACCTGTTTTTTTGATCTGTCAATTTCTCAGTGAGATATTTCATGTTTCCTTCTATTTTATCAATCTTTTGACTTTGATTTATTTGTTCTTGTTGTCTTGAGAGATCATTGGCTTCTACTTGCCCAATTCTTGCCTTTAGAGACTGGTATTCTGTCCTTTTTGATTTGGTCTATCCTGTTTTCTAGCTGTTTGATTTTGGTCTCCAATTTGCTTATCAATTCTTTTGATTTGGGGGCATCTTTTTCGAATTGCCCAATTCTAGCCTTTAGAGACTGGTTTTCCTTTTCAATCTGGTCTGTTTGTTTCTTCAAGGTTTCCAGCTGGTCATTTCTAGTCTTCAATTTGCTTATCAATTACTTTGATTTCTGAGCCTAACTTTCCAATTGCGAAATTCTGCCTTTTAAACTGTTATCTTCTTGCTGGTTCTCTTCCATCTTTCTCATGATTCTCAGATTTGAACTCTTCAATAGCTTGCAACCAGTTTTCATTTTTTTGGGAAGGTTTAGATATGATTACTTGTTTGTTCCCCTCTGCTGTTTGCTCTTTTGTCTGGATTTTTTCTGTGTAAAAGTTGCCGAGTGTTGAAAATTTCTTCTTGATCGTTCTCTTCTGGGGTTCTTGTCTCTGGCTTGCCATTGTTAGCCCAGTGCCCTCTCATCTTTATCCTCACACCCAGGGTCTGTCTATGCTCTTTAGGCTCCTGAGGTCAGAGGTCTAATTGTTCTCAGGATCAAGCCTCCTGGTGGTCCCCTTGCTTGTTCTTCTGCCTGAAGCTCCTTTAACAGTCTCAGGGTGCTGCTTCCACAGTAGTGCACCCCTCTGCACTTGGTCCCCACCCAAGGTCCACGCCTGAACTCAGGATCCATGTCCTTGCTTGCACTCAGGGTCTGTGTTCAAAGTCTGTGTGTTCATTAGCCTTTTGGAGTCTTAAGTCTTGCTGCTCTCAGGAGCAGGCCCTGGGAACCCCAGGTAGCTGCCAAGGACTTAATGGGTGCCCCAAACTTTCTCTAACTCTTGTGCGCTGGCTTTTGCCCTTTAGGTGGTATGGGGAAGGAGGGTGTTCCTCAGCTCGTGTTTTAGTGAGAGCTGTTTCACCCCTTTATAGCATGGAGATGCCCCGATTCCATGTACCTTCAATGTTGTGCCCTGTTTTGGGGTCCCTTTATTCGTCTGGATTTGTTTTTATGTCCCCTTGAGGAGTCCTATATGTTTTGGTTATGAGAGGTTAAGCAGCTGCTTTTTACTCTGCCACCATCTTAACCCAGAAATCCTCCAGGTTAATAATTTAGAAGCATTGTTATTATTTCTATACAGCAAAGAGGAATATTATCAAAGAGGTTTATTAATCCCTTCTATAGGTTATTCTGGTTTAATGATGAATTATATATTATTTATTAATATATCAATTTTATACTACATACCAAATACACTTGTGTAACGTAATTGGACTAAAGGTATTAGATTTAATTATCTTAACATCCTATTAATAAATCAGAGATGATAGCTATAGTATAAAAGAGAATTTTTCTAATTTAAAAATTGAGTGCACAGTTATATATATATATATACACATATATAGATAGATAGATGTAGATATAGATATAGATATAGATATATTAACCTGTATTTTGGATCTTCTTGAAATATTAGAGTAGTATCTTGAATTCATTTCTACCAGATATTAATTAATATGACACAGTGCTAGGATTTGCAGGGAAGAAGGAAAAACAAAAGGTAGGCCATGCAAGTGGATTACTTGGAAAATCAACAACAGAAACAAAATCCACTTTAGAATTCATCATGAGTAATTATGTCTATTGACATTAGATATCATGGTTTATTAGCTCTGATCAGTCAAATTTCAGTAGTCAGTGAGCTGTAGGTAATGTTCTATTTTGTATGACTATTTTGGAGCATTATCCTTTCAGCAATAGAAATATAATTGTCTGGAATCCCTTAGATAAAACCACTTGACCTCATGTTGGTTTTCCTAGAGACCCACTGTTCCTCAGTAACAAAGCACAACAACAGAGAGAATAATGACCAGACGCTCTCAAAGGCATCAAAGCTTTAATTTTCAAACGTGTCAAAATTTCCATTATGCACAGAATATAAATATTTCCTCTGGTGGCAACCATTTTTATGGGCTAATTCAGAGATTGTATAGGTTGAAGAATTGTATAATGAAAAATATTGACAGATTGCTTTCACGGCTGGAGGTAGGACAGAACAGCAAAGTACTCACATTGATCCAAGAGCCCCTTGCTAAAGGTAGTAATAGCCCTGCTTCCGGAACTAGGGGTCAAGAAGCAAAATTATAATCAGAAGCACAGCCATTTCCCATCTGGTCCAATATCTGGGACATTTTTCAAGGGAAGGACAAGAAGAATTTAGAAGATAGATTTGGGTAGATGAAGAAAAATTTATGTTGTTAGGAAAGAGGATGATATGTCATCTGGAACATATCAAAAATAATTGAAATAGATTAGTTCAAAATGAACTTTGAGGTTTGAAGATATTAATTTTAAAAAGCGTCAGAGTATGTGCTTTTATTTTTCATTCTTATTTTTAAACTTCCAGAAAGTTTAAAAGGTTGCTCAAGTTTTCCTTTTGAGACAGAAACCTCAAGCCTAATAAGAAACTGGGAGTTTAAATCAGTTTGCCCACAGAGTACAAATTCATGCCATCAGCTACCTGAGAAATAATCAAGTATAACAGATAGATTGCTGGTTTGGGGATAGGAGAGCCAAGTATGAGTGCTTACCTTCCACTAGCTGTGGGACCTTAGACTTCATCCCTTAGAGGCTTAATTTTATTTTCCTTAAAACAAAAGGATTAGATTAGACAAAATAATAACATCTCATTGCAAAAATTCCCTAATAAGATTCCCTACTTCTTGGTTCTGGTCTCCTTTACCACATCCACACATAGCTTCTACTTTTGTCTTCCTAAATAATGCCTAACTATATCACTCCCATAACTCAAGAAATTTCACAGGTTTCTTATGGTTTCTGAGATAAAATATAAACTACTGTATCTTACACATAAAACCTTCCTCTGCCTCTAAACTCACTGCTTTTACAGTAGAGTAGGATAATACAATATAACTAGTTATAATATACACATGTAATATACAGATATAATAAAATAATTAAGCGTCTAATATATGCCAAGCACTAAAAGTGGTAGGGATACAAATAAAAAAAAAAGAAAAACAATCCCCTCCCTCAAGGAGCTTACAATCTAAAGGGTGAAGAAAATAGAAAAATAGAAATTGGAAAAGCAAGAAAAGGATTGGGGTAGTCAGAGGGTACATGATATAACTGGAGACAAAACTGAGCAAAGCAGCTGCTGGGAAATAAAATGATGGCTGGAGATTCTAAGCCTTTTATAAAGGGAAATTTAAGAAGGAGATTTTTGTTCTACCTCCAAGTCCTCCAAACAAGACTAGGAGAAACCCAGGGTACAGATGAGATACTGAGTACCAAAGCAGAAGCAATCTTCATGATGATGAGATTTCTGGTAATGAGCTTATCCTGGGGGAAGCATGTTGTTGATAGAGTTGAAATCAAGCAAAGCAAATGGTGGGAAATGAAGAGGTTTATTTTATATTGTTTGCCTTTTTAAATTCTGTGTTCCAGCCAAACTGGCCTGTTCCCTGAATGTATGTACTATTTAATCTCCTACCTCTGGACCTTTGAATGGGCTTTCCTTATGCCTGAGTTGCACTCCTTCACCCTGTGACTCTTAGAATTCCTGGCAAGACCCACATCATTTGCCATCTAATATCCTTAGCTGATGATACGCTTTCTCTTTCTCCTTAAATTTTCAGTTTTCTATTTATAGTCACTTAGATGTTTCATCCCTTGGTAAAACTAAAGCTTCTTGAGGGCTAGGACTATTTTGGGGGGATGAGAGGATGTGTCTTTATAGATTCAGCATATGGCAGAAATCCTTACTCACACCAGATACTTAATACAGTCCTATTGTCTTGGCTTGGATCTCAAGTTCCAGTTCTAACATCCTATAATTTAACTCCCATTTCCAAAATTTTCTTGATTCCTGATACCTGTCAGATTAGAAATGATAACAATAAGATATGATGGAGAAATTTATAAATATGATTCTAGAATATTTAAATTTTAATAATGCATATGTAAGAGAAAAAGATAGGTAATGTAAACTCTCTAATATTAGGCAAATTCATATTAATAATGTAGGTATCATGTTCGGTTTAGAGCCTTGTACCTTAATCATCTCATAGAAAACCTGGAAATAATCCAGAGCAGAGCCACAGAAATGATTAATGGTTTGGAAATTAGATTCTACGAGAAAAGGCTAAAGTAACTGGGTTTATGTAGTCTAGAGACAAAAGACTGAGGAGGGAATTAGTAAGTCTTCCAGTATATAAAGGCATTCTGAGTGACAGTAAGCAGATGTTTATATCTTTCACAAATATTTCCCTCCCTCAATGATCACAAAATTAAAAGAAGCAAAATCATCACTAGAAACCATTAACAATGTGGGTTATTTCTTCACAAACTTGGTTCTCTTTAAGGATCACCACAGTGCAGCTTTTCCTTAAACTCCTTGACATAGATTCTTTGAATTTTGTTTATAATGTTCCTAGGAGTTTTCATTTTGAGGTTTCGTTAAGGAGATGACCAGTTAATTCTTTTCCATTTTTCCACTGGCTCCAAGAGATCTGAAGTATTTTCCTTCCTTCCTTCTTTGTTTTACCTTCATTTTGACATTTCACATTGCTTCATGAAGTTATCTTCTACTTAATACATTTTAATTTTCAGGAAGTTATGGTTTAAGGTATGATTTTGCATCTCTTATGCCAAGCTATTAATCCTTTTCCAATTCTTTTTTCAAATAGCTTTCTTTTTCATTTTTTCTAGCTTATTTCACTTTTCATTTATTAAAAAAATTAACTATTTTTAAAACTCTTCCTCACCTCTCTTAGTAATTCTAGCAGAACTTCTGCCCTGAGCATGTTTCTTCTTTGAGGGTTTCTATGTCAATGTTTTGGAGTTAGTCTCTTATTTGGGGATTGTGACTAGAGTATTTTTGTGTGTTTTGTTTTTTTACTTTGATTTTTTAAAATATTTGCTCATTTTTCCAATATCTTACCTTACCTTAGACTTTAGGTTAGGACCTACCTATCCATACTTCTGGAGAGAATGTCTGAGCTAAGCCTTTTTCTTCCAGGCCCCTGTTGCTCCTTTTTTTGAATACTGGGTATTTCATTATTAAAGGACCTCATCAACAGATCAAAATGAAGACATATATACTTTCAATATTCTCAACATGGTTTGATCATTGGCAAATTCATTGGCAAAATCATTTTCCTCCTAGTCTGAAATTTGTAGGGCTGAGATCCTGACCTGTCTTTGGGTTGAAGCAATATACCTATGGTCTTGCCCCTGTTTGGAGTTCCAGTAAATTTCTGCTGAACTCAGCTACTATAAGCCATCTGGGAAACTCAGGTGATACAGAATGATAGGAATATAGGCTCTCCTTTTGTCATCCAACATTCTACATTAGGCTTCAAGCTAAACTAGAGGCTAAAACTAAACCCCTACACCCTCTTGAAGTCCTGGGTCAGAGGTACACTGATGTTTGCTTCTGAATTTGCTCCTTGCTCAGTACCAAGCCTTTGACTACTTGTTACCCTGAAATATCACTCTAAGCTTGTCTCCTCCTCTTTTCCTGAAGATACAACCCAAAAATAAGGAGAAAGCTTGGTGGCAGCTATTGCTATATCTTAAACAAGACAAGGTTCCTCTGTGGTTGAGTTAGAACCTGTTCTGTCCCTGAGGTACAGCCTATCTCTGTACTGGAATGCTTTGTGCTGCTTTTGCTAGCTATGTTCCATTCTCCCCAAAAACCCTATGCTGAATTGGGTTAGAAAAATAACTCACTATGATTTTTTTCTTGAATTTCCTGATAAAGACTTAGTTGGATACATTTATTGAATCTGTGTGGAGGAGTTGGGGTAGTATAAAGTTGTACCTCTTCCTGCTATTCAGGCATCTTGACTCTGCCCCACTCACCATTAATTTCAATGGAGCAATATTTATGCATTTCTGAGTCCCCAATAAACATCCTTTTATCACTCATTAATGATGTATATATAACTGAAACTTTAATGTGAAAAAACACAAATAAATAAAACACAACACAACTCATCACTGAAAACAATACACATGATATCAGTTCACCTAAGAATAAGCTGATAAAGAAGAAATAAAAGGAAATTACAAATAAAGTAATTTTAACCCCCTTTTCACTGTAGATGCAAGATGCAAAAGATTTTCACCACTATAAAGTAACAAAATAGGAGGACTCTAAGATAAGAACTGTAAGTGGGAAAAAGGGTTTTTTCTTCATATATATTAAAAGGTGGTCACCAGGGGGAATTTCCCCAATTAAGGAATAACCTCAAGTCAAAATTTACTTTTATGGGAATTTATTTACAACTGAGAAGAGGTAGAAGAAATAAGGAAATAGGAATCTAACACTGTAGGTAAATTACTATAATCCCCTAGGTAAATCTAATTAACCCTCACCTGAGAGTCAGAGGGCCAGAGGGCCAGACGTTAGATTTATATAGTTCTGAGAGAAGAAAATTAAAATTCTCTGATATTATTATTTTATCTATTTCTATCTGTATCTCACTTAAATTTTCTTTTAAAAATGTTTGCTGTAACACTTTGGTGTTTACTGGTCCAATATTGATAATGCTTCATTATCCATAGTTCCCCTAAAACAAATAATGTAGTTACCCTGTTTATCCCTTTCAGTTATATCCATTTTAGCTATCCTGACTTCTCTGGATCAGCTGAGGCATAGTATATTCCACTCTAGCCCCTAACCTTCACTCTACATTTGTCTTTCATTTTCAGTGTGCTTCTCGTAAATAACATATTGTCAGATACTTGTTTTGTTCTTTTCAGCAATCCTTTTTCTTCTCCTTGGTGAATTTATCCCATTATACTCAATGTCATAGTTACTAGCTGTGCATTTCTATCTATTCTATTCTTCCTTGTTGTTTTTCACCCTCTTCCTTCTTTCTACCATGTCCCTCCTCAGATGTCCAGTTTCCTTTGACTAATATCTCTCCAATTCACACTCCTTCCTAAAAATCCTCCCTTATCTTCTCCCTTTGCCTTCCTATATTCCAAATTGATCCACCTTTCCAATTGTCCCTCTATTACTTCTACCCCCTTACCTTTTAATTCTTATTCTATCCACCTTTCCAAAAATCCCTTCATCATCTTCATTACTATCACTCTCTGACTTCTTGATATGAGTTCAATAATAAAAAGCCCTCACCTATCTTGTTCTGAGTTCTTCTCTATGCTCTCATCTTGCCTCCCTACCTTTTTATATGTACTTGTCTTCCCAGTCCCTCCTTTATCCCAACCATCTTTCCTCCTGTTTATTTATACATTAAGAAAAAAATTTACCCTTATAATTGCGTACATTGTTCTCTCTTTATCCTAGGTTTGATGAGAGTAGGGTTCTACTACATTACCAACTCTCCATTCCTTTTTCCTCTTCTCCATGGAAGTTTCTCCATTCATTTCTCCTTCATGTGAGAGAGCCATTCCACCTTACCTCCTCCTGGTCTATTCCCCTGACATTTCAGCTCATTATTATATTCATCTTGACCTTGAGTCTTCCATTCATATATGCTCCTTCAAAATACTCAGACCATTAATGATATAATTCCCAAGAGCCTAGATAATATTTTACCATATAGGAATCAAATAGTTTGACCTTTTAGGTTGCTTAGGATTAGTCTTTCATTACCTTTCTATGTTTCTTATAGATAAGATTTTCTACTGAGATCTGGGTTTGCCTCCAGCAATAGTTGAAACTCCTTTAGTTTGTCATTTTTTTTTACCTTGTATAATTATGTTCATCTTTGTTAGGCTATATTACTCTCTGTGGTAAGCCCAGTCCTTTTGCTCTACAAAATGCTGTGTTCCATATCCTGTGTTATTTTAATGTTATGGCTACTAAGTCTTATTCTGACTGTAGCTCTATAATATTTAATTTTTTTCTTGTTGCTTGTAGTATTTTCTCCTTAACTTGTAGAAGTTAGCAATGAGGTCCCTATGCATTTTCATATTTGAGTCTCTTTAAGGTAATGATTGGTGCATTCTTTCAATTTCTTTAACCTCTGTAGAGAATTTCTGGGCAGTTTTCCTTGATGATTTCTTGGAGTATGGTGTCCAAACTCTTTTTTTTAAATCATAACTTTCCAGGAATCCAGCTATTCTTATATTTTCTCTCCTTGATCTATTTTCCAGATCAATTGTTTTTGTGATAAGAAATTTCATATTCTCTTTTATTAATTCTTTGGATTTTGCTTTATTATTACTTATTGTCTTAGGAAATTGCTAGCTTCCTTTCGTCAATTCTAGTTTTTAATATGTTATTTTCTTTTAGTTTCTGGATCTCTTTTTCCATTTAGGTGATCTTTCTTTCATGATTTTCTTGCATTGCTCTTATTTTTTCTTCTAATTTTCCCTTTTATTTGGTTTTTGAGATGTTTTTTAAATCTCTTCCAAAAGTTCTTTCTGAGCTTTGGTCATTTATTGTATTTCTTTCCTGTTTTTGAAGAAAGTGTTTTTAAATCACTGTCCTTTGAGTTTTAGACATGGAATTCTCTGTCTCCATAATACCTGTCAAAAGTTGAGTTCTTTCTCTGTTGCTTGCTGATATTTTTTTTATTTTTATTTTTTAGATTTTAGTGGCCAGGACAATAGATTTAATTATTAGCTTTTTAATGAACTCCCAGGGATCCTATTGTGCTGTGGCATATTACCTCAGGCTTCAGGAATTGTGTGTGTATGTGTGTTTTTAGCTTTGATTCTGTAGAATTATTTTTGGTTGTTGTGGTGGGGTACTGGGAAGCCAAGAAAAACATCTTCCCCCAATGCATTCAAAGTCAGTATTTCAGAGAATGTATTTAATCCCTCTCTGTTGTCTTTATTTTTCTTATTTTTGTCCTTATTTTTCTCTGGTTTCCAGAATCATAACTGTTTCCATATCAGTAGCTTGTGAAATTTTTAAAATCAAGTTTTCCTTCCTCCTCATTGGAAGCATAGATGAGCTCAATGACCTCTTATAAAATACTCCAGTGGCTCAGAAACCTCAGACCTATCAGTGTGCACAATAAGCCCTCTGATGCAACTACTGCATAGTGCTTTGTAAAGATTTTTGAGGATAGGGAAGGAAGAGGTTGCTTATTTGTTGTGTACAGAGATCATTTACTCAACATACAATTGAGCCTGCATCATTGCCAGTGGGTACAAAGGATAAATAAAACATTGTTCCTGCCCTTTTATAAAATTTCTTCTGTATAATTAATTAAGCTTATAGTTATTTATCTAAAATATGAAAGAGAAACAATAGTAATAACTCATTTGTTTATATATGTATATATGCATGTATATGTATATATATGCATATACATATATATTTACTAGACTTCTTGTGTAGGAAGTTATTGAGAGGACCTTGAACATGAGGATAGAATCTAAATTCTGGTGCTTCCTGGGGTCAATAGGAAAGCCAGCAATTAAGGTATGGAACAATGAGGCAGAGAAAATGTACCCTGGGCAGTCCCAATGAAAGAGAAAGGGTAACAGTTGGCACACAAAACATGAATTTTTCAAAGTGAGTGGGCTAGGAGAAACTTAGATGAACCTAAAGTGGAGCTCATTGAGTTCTTTTCACTTCTGCTCTTGAATAGACTGACTCCCTGCATTGCTGCAGAAGAATGTATAGGCCTTAACCCAATTAAATGGAAATTCTACAATCAGATTAATCCTTCCTTAAAAGAACTATATTTATATCTCCTCTCTCTCTCTCTCTCTCTCTCTCTCTCTCTCTCTCTCTCTCAATCTCTCTCTCTC